>NW_007246634.1:389596-402470 GCF_000164805.1 Carlito syrichta | reverse complement strand
GCACGCACATCCCTCGAGACTAAGGTCAGTCGCCAGTCCCTGGGCAGACAGCAGCGCGCGCCGGCCGGGGGAGGCCAGGGAAGCCTGCGAGGTGTGAGCTGCAGGCCATTGCAACCATCGCTCCGGGAGGCTGTCCTGCGCGTTGAACACCACGCTGATGCCTTCCCTGGCGTTCTCCCTTTTAGTCCTCGCACCAGCCATAAGGTTGTTGCAGACCCATTTTACCGGTGATGTAAATGAGCCCCCACGGACGCAAGGAGGCAAGATGGCAAGAGAAAGTGACGGGCCTGGGACTGGAATCCAGGCTCCAGAGTCCCAGCGTTGAACCGCAGAGTTCTCTGTCGCCCTCTAAGCGAGCCCGCCCCAATTGTGCGCCACACCTTCGGCCGCACACGCAAGGTCCGGCCGCTCGTCTCCCAGTCTAGCCTTGCCAGGCTGCTCCCGCCTCTCCCCGCCCCCATCCCCGGGCCGGCGGCCTCGTAGACGTTGTTGCGTGGAGGGCCGCATCCGGTCGGGGGTCGCCAAAGCTGCTGCGGCACGTGCGTCTCGTGTCTGGGTTTCGAGGATGTGTCGCCCTAGCCAGATGCCACGCCCGCCTCTTGCTTCGGCTCCGGTTGCCGCGGCTCCCCACAGCCTTCACTCCACCCAGCCCCCACCTCCACCCCTTTACCCCCTTCCCAGGGCCTCGCGAGGGAGCTGGGAGCAGGCCGAGGCTGGCCCCGCGCCGTGGAGCCGTGGGGACGCTGCATCTGTCTGGCTTCCCACCAAACCCTTGGCACCTATCACACCGCCTGATGTGTAGTAGGCTCTCAGTAAGCATTTGCTAAACTAATGGATGGATGGATATTCATTGAAAGCCCGTTTTGCGCGCACTTGATGCTGAGAGGGAGGATCCAAAACGGAAAAGTGCAGGGCCTATTCTCTAGCTCTAGGTCTCTGGAGAGGTCAGGGGTCAGGTCACGTCCGTCTCTTGCCTTCGGCACTCAACTCAGCGTGCCACATGGTCTGCTTCAACACATGAGTGGAGAACGTGATGCTTGCAAGCGTTTAAAACAACTTGTGGCAACTGGCGATGAGCAGGCGCGCGGAGAGAGCGGGATACCAGAAAAACTTGTGTGTGGCAATGCGAGGAGGAGGCTGACCTCAGGGCAGTGGAAGAAAGGCACAGAGGACACGGAGTGCTCCGGTGACTGGTGGCGGTCTGGGGAGGGCTGGGAGACAAAAAGCAGCTTTGCCATCAATACTGACAGGCTTCTTTGGAGCAGAGGTTTTGTAAGAACTGAGGGCAGTGACGCCTACGTGGCAGGGGTGCAGGCAGTGGCGTCAGGGGGCTGGCCACATGTCAGAGATGGCGGCTCTCACAGAGCCGAGGATGTGCAGCTTGGCATAGTGGTCGGAGCAGAGCCAGAGTCACTCTGCCATCTACCAGCTGTGGGACCTTTAGAAATTACTTCACTTCCTGAGGGGGAATTAATACGATATACACCACAAAGAATTATAGAGGATTATATGCATGAGTATTTACAAAGTCCTGAGAACAGTGCTTGGTACACAGTAAGCTCTATATGATGTTAAATAAATAAATATGGAGAATGGGTCTGTTAACTAACATCATTTCTCCGTGCAAGAGACAATTGTACACATGCAGCAATACCTAGCTAATAAAAGGGAGTTTTGTTTGTGTTCTTTTAAAAGGACCACTCTTAGCTTTAGTGTGGATAAATATAAACCTTCCATCTACATAATATTTACAAATCGTGTGACTCTCATTAGAAATATGGAAAAGAAACATCATTACCCCCATTTCATAGAAGACAAAGCTAAGTCCTGGCAGCAACTCAAACTTATAGGTTTAAAATAAAGCGCTTCGTTGCCAACTTTACCCCCAAACCATTCATTCCTCGTCAACAAGTAGCATCACCAGCCCACTGGTTGGTCATTTGTTCCTCATATACTCTAAAACCAACCATCAGTAAATCCCATCTGCTCTGCTTGCAAAATGCATCCAGAGTCTGACCACTTCTCCGTGCTACGGTGGATTGTTGAAGTTACTATCATCACTCTCTGGACCACAGTCCTTACTGGTCTACCTGCTTCTGAGTGTGCCCCTATAGTCTGAAGTCTTTGCTCAGCAGCCAGAGTGTTTTTTTTTTTTTTTACCTTGGAGTCCCACTCTGTTGCCCAGTCTGGAGTGCAGCGGCATGCTCATGGCATGCTCACAGCCATCCCAGCGTTGGCCTGTTGGCCTCCGGCGATCCTTTCACCTCAGCTTTCCAAGTAGCTGGAACTACAAGCGCATACTACCATGGCTAATTTTTTTATTTATTGTAGAGAGGAGGTCTCGGCAATTGCCAGGGCTGGTCTCAAACCCACGGGCTCAGGCAGTCCACTCACCTCGGCCTTCCAAAGTGCTGGGATTACAGGCTGAGCCACTGATCCCGGCCCAGAATAATTCTTTAAAAGATAATTTCAATCGTGTATTACTACACCTTCCACTGAATTCCCATCACGCTTGGGATAAACTCCAAAGAACTCTATGCCTAAAAGGCTCTACCTAACCTAACACCCCAGCCTCTTTTATCTCATGGCCTACCATGTACTGCCCTGTGCCCTGCATTCTAGCTCCCTGGCCTCCTTGCTGTGCATCATAGAGGGTGAGCTTGTTCTTGCCCCAGGGCCTTTGCACTTGCTGTTTTCTTTGCCTGACACTCCCCCCCCCACACACACACACACAGATCCAAGGGTCTCACTGTTCACTTTTCTCAGACCTCTGCTTAGACTACCTGGCCTGATCCTCTCATCTAAAATGACATCCCTGTCATGTTTCATCCCTTTGTCTGGCTTTATTTTTCTTTATAACGCCTGTCACTGCCTCACATTATATTAAATCCCTGTTCATCTGTTTGTCAGCCATTTGCCTTGACAGGTTACAACTCCCTGAGAGCAGAAGTTTGTGTGTCTCATTCCCTTTTGAGATCCCAGTGCCTAAAATTGTACTTGGCACCTACTAGACACTCAACATACATTTTTTGAATGAATGCTTGTACATTCTTCTAACAACCATGTATTGTTATGAGTTAATACTTATAAAGTTGTCAGCACTGTGCCAAGTGCTACGGGCAGGAATGGCTGATGCACTGGAGACGCAAGGCCACGTAAGACAGATCCACTGCCCTGAAGTTGCTTATCCCTGGTAGCCCATTGGTTGATGACCTAAACCCACCGTGGCAGGAAGGTAGGATGCATCTATAAGAAGGATCTGCATGGGTTGATTTGGGAGCAAAGGAGGCCTCTGAAATCTGAATGGGAAGCTTGTGAAGACATGCACTGAGAGAAAAACAATCTGGTTTGAAACGTTTTGAAAAATTTGCTGGAGTTAGCCAGAAGAAAGCTGAGAGAATATTCTAGATAGAGGAAGGCTATGAACAGGCCAACTCAGGAAGGAAGGGACTGGGTGGAGGCCAGGACATGACAAAGAGAGTGAATAATTTGACTGGCGTTTAGAGAACCATTACTCATCCTCCAGTATGGAGGGTGGCTTGTGAAGGCCCATGGGACCCAGTCCTGTGGGGAGATCACTGCAGTGACCCCACAGTGAAGAGGGGAGGTCCGAACAAAGTTGGCAGACGTGGAAATGAAGATGCTAGTACAGATACATGAGCTAAAGCTGAACACATCAGGAGATAACAAGGAGATGAAATCTCCTGGGTCTGACAGTTAATTGGATGTGGGAAGAGAGTGGAAAATAGTTGGGGTGACTTCCCAGCTTGGAGCTAGTGAAGAAGCTGGGTATACATTTGTGTCGTCACTAGTTCAGCAGGTCTTGTTTCATCTGTGCTGGGTGAGAGAAGATTACTCCGAGCATGCAGCCATTGGGAGCTACTGAGGATACAGCCCTTTGTGTGTGCAGGGCTTGTGCACATAGTACCCTCAGACTCACCTGTGGGTTATCTTCTCTGTGTGAAAGCCTCTTAACCCCTGGATCCTGAATCCCACCCAACACAACCTGACATCTTCACATTTTAAAACAGTTCTGAAAATAAGCCTAACATTTTCTTTATCCTCAATCCATGATATAGCTGCCTGTCAGCATTTGGGTGAATATTTTAGGCCCATTTGAATGTCACTTAAAATAATTGTCATGTGACTCCAGTGTGTAGAACATTTAAACCTTCTTTAGAAATAAAAATAGAAAGGATCCATTTTATTATCCCTTTCCCTAAGGTGATGGTAAAATGGAATTTCTTCTCTCTTTTAATTTTTTTACTTTAAAGATGTGGGGTACAATTCAGGGTTAGGTATACAAATGTTCATTAAGCAGGAACCCTTGTTTATGAGGTGTGCCCCTCCACCCCCAGCAGTTTCCACTACTGCCAATCCTAAAATGGAATTTCTTCTCATGTTAATTTAGTTTCATCATAATTTAACATATTTTCACTATAAACATTGTTTGTACCTATTACTGGCATTTCAGAAAATAAGATGAAATCTACCTTAATTTTTCCATCCTTACATAGCCACTGTAAATAATTTGGCCTATTTGCCCCCATAATATTAGAAACATGTTAATATTTTAACAAAATCTAGAAAAGAAAGTTTGCTATTTAGTTAGACTTGTTTATTGTTCTTTTTGACACAAAGTAGAAACGAGCTTTGGTTATTTTTAGCTGAGTCTCCATAAATGCCCAATATCCTTGTAAATCTTAATATCTGTGGAATGAAATATTTTTGCTCTTTGCAGAATTATAGCTTTGCCAAATTGAATGACTTGAGTAGTTATGACTGCTAAAGATCCTAGCGCAGTTCTGTAAGCAGGTCGAATATTCATAGTACTGAGATTTATTCCTGAGCTTGTTTTCATTAGGATCAGTTTAAAAGTACCCAGTCATCATTATGCTTCTAACTCTGTGCTTTTGTTGTTGTTAATAACAGCTGCCACTTACTGGGTACTCACTATACGTAAGGCACTGAACTAAGCACTTCATATACATTTACACTTAGCACTTTCAGATGGGTACAATTATCCTCATTATTATAAAGAAAGAAACTGATAGACAAAAAGTTAAGTAACTTGCCTGAGGTCATAAAGGCAAGCATTTGGCCTAAATCACTGTACATAACCACTGAATGTGCTGTCCTTGCTTGAACTTACATACCTTAGCCCCAATTTTCCTCTGACTTCAGACACTTGGTCCCTCTAGAGAAGGGAAACACACTTAATTCCCCTTCTCCTGACAAAGGTCAATGGACTCCCTGAGGAGCTGGTCACTAGAACTCCTGTCCAGGGCAGGGAAAGCAGTGCTGTGCTTATGCCACTGCTCCCTGGTGACAGGGGAATAGAACAGCATTGGCCACCATCATCTCCACCCTGGACTCTCACAGTAGCCTGCTAGCATAGGACTGACCCTTACACTCTTTCCCCCTCCAATCCCTAAGTAACTAGAAAGCTTTAAAAAGCATGGGTCATGAAACTGACTTGCTTAGAGTCCTCCACCGCTCCCCCAATTGCACTGCCAATGCCATCTAAACCCCTCAGCATGACCCAGGCAGGGCTCTGTGCTCTGCGATGACCCCTCCTTCGTCTGATACCACTCACTTGTGACCAGTGACACTCACCTCCTGTTGATTCCTCAGTCTTGCCTGGCTCTTTTCTGCCTCAGGACAATTGGACTTTCTGTTCCTTCTTGTAGGAATGCTGTTCCCTTTTGAGCTCTTCATTCTCCTGGCTAGCTCACTCCTGGCCATGTGGGCTCAACTCTCAGACCACATCCTCCCTATCCAATTGAAGTCCATGTTCCTTCTAAGCCCTCACAGTTTTTCTAAGCCCTCACAGTTACTCCCCAACACCATTCTGTTTAATTCCATCCACACACTTACCATGGTCTTCTTTGAGTTTGCTTCCTTGGTGGTGGTTTGTCGCCTCCCCCGGCTAGAATATAAGCCCTTAGGAGCAAGGAATTGTACTGGTTTATTTATTGCTGTATCCCAGAGCCTAACACAGTACTTGATACCTCGCTGATATACAATAAGTACTTATTGAATGACTTAATTAGCCATAGCAGGCATTAAAACATTTCCTAATGTCATATAATTGTGTGAAAAATGCTTATAACACAATGTTAAGTTTAAAAGGTCAGCCAACATTGCATACATAATATCGTCACAACCATATATTTCTGTCTTTGCATTGTAGTATAATATATATAACACAAAGGCTACCATTTTAATTATTTTTGCGTATACAATTCCATGGCATTAAGTACATTCATTTTTGTTGTGCAGACAACTATACATGTTTAAAGAAGAAATAGCCTATAAAATGAAAAATAATATACTTCTTGCCTACATTTCTGTGTTTTCCATTTTTTCTTACTTCCACAATGAAGGAAAAAAACATCTAAATGTGTAAATGAATGAATAGTTCTGGTCATGTGGTAAGGAATCTCTTTCATGTCAATCGCAACTCTGATTATTAAGGAAAGGAGCCTTGCTAGTAGTCATCAGTCCTCTGAAATACCAAAATAATAGTTAACTCAACTAGGTGGTTCAGCAGCAAATTTCTTATCTGTGTCACTCACCAGGCCAGGAGAAGCATAGACACTCATGTTTGAAGCCTATGCATAGGGATTTGGGCAACACAGAAGCTTGTGTGCAAAGTACAGAACTTTCCTTCATGGTGTGTGAAAGTCTCAGATGTTTGTCCTCTTTGTGCGCACAACTTCACTGGAGTAATGCTGTTCAGTATTACTTTCTGTTGGGCTGCCTCGGTCAGCGCATTAAGGTGTATAGGGGGCAGATGATATCATTACTCTACAAATAAACAGAAAACAAGTATGGTATTCTTTCTGGGCAGACCCATAAGTACATAGGAAAACTACATAGCATCCCAAATCATGAACATGGCTGCTTATGTACACAGATTTAGCATCCCAGAAAAGTAACCTTTGTAACAATTTGGCAGAAAGTAAATTTGATTTAAAATTTTAATTTGCAACTGAGAGGGGAGAATGATGTGGCCTTTGCAATTCAAATTAAGAGCAAGATTCCACTCCCTCATTTTCTAGAAGGCATATATATAAAGTAATATGTGCTCCATTTTAGGCAAGTCTATGTATTAATCGAGGCAACATATAGAATCCAAGATCAATCACTGGAACTATAATTATCTAGGGAGTGGTACACCACATTGGCTGTGGCCCTGTCCTTATGCGGTCCCAAGGAGGGCTACTCAAAGGGCTGAGAGATGCAGGGCCTGTCCTTGGGTGCAGGTAGCTGGAGCCAAAGTGCAACCTGGGAGAATGATGGCAGAGAGAACGTGCCATGCAATTCGGTACAAGGGGAGTAGAAGAAAACCAAGATCATTCATTAATTCAGTCACTCAGCCAACCAGAGATGACAGCAAAAATATTTAACAACTAGTAGGTCATGGCACCAACCAATCAGAAAAAAATGCCAATATCCCTGGAGTAGAGTCCTGGAGGTTCTCTGCTAGGCCAAGCATGAAAACTTTAGATGTTGGATTATGGTCAGACCTGGGGGATCTGTGGGAGAGGGTGGGGCAGTAGGGCAGCAAAGTGGCACTCAAGGCTCAGAGCAGCAGCTGAACATTTCAACAAGCAGCACAAGCATACCTAGCATGTGCGTACCAGCTAAGCAGCAGTGCTACATCCAACTTCTGTTCATCTACTGCCTGCTGTGTCCAAGTCCCTGAGATGCTCACTGAGCATACAGAGCTAAAAGAGCTCCCCATAAGGTGCTTATGGCCTTGTGAGTCAGACAGACAAGCAAGCAGATAAATGCAATATTATGTGTGAACAGCACACTCACAGAGGCAAGCTGTGGTTCTATGAGTCTCTCTCTCTGTCTCTCTTTCTCTCTAGCGCACATACACACACACACACACACACACACACACACACACACACACACATACCGCAAACCACTAATTCCCTTGCTTCCCAGGATGTTGTTTAGGTTCTGTTTCTGGAATCCTTCTCTCCTTTCTGATAAGACTAGGAGGTTCCTGCAATGTAGACTCGTTTTCCTTCTCTTTTCCAAACAATGAAAGGATTTATTTATGATGAAACCAATACATGGTACTTAGAGATAATAATAGATATTTAGAGAGACTCTTTACCCAACAAATAAAGAATACATGTGCTTTATAAGTCCAGCCAGAACATTTACACACTTGACCATTTATTAGATCACAAAGGAAATCACAACAAATTCTGAAGGAGTGAGGTCATCAAGTCATGTTCTTTCACCACAATGCACTGAAAATAGAAATGTATTCTCCCCACCCCCATCAACTTGACAATTAAAAATATCATTCTAAGTAATTTCTGGATTAAAAAAAGACCATGATGAAAATGAGAAATATTTAGAAATGAGACACAATGAAAGTATGCATATATAAACATATGAGGTACAGCTAAAATTGTACCGAGGGAAAATTCAGAGCTTAAATGCATTTTTTAGATAACAAAAGAGATTTGAAATGAAATGAATTTTGCATTCAACTTTATGATCTAGAAATAGAAAATAATCGATTATTTGAATCTAGGAAAAAAACTTCAGAAAAAAGAAATAAATATAAAAGGATAAATAATGGAATTTAAATTCAAGAAATGCAAATTATCAATAAACAAAAAGTTGCTAATTAAAAGAATAATAAAATAGACAAATATCCAGAAAGACTGATTAGAAAAAATTAAAAAGGCAGAAAGCAATATTTGGGGTAGAAAAATACCATAAACAAATCTTTGCTTATAATTTTGAAACCTTTCATGGAATGGCAACTTTATAGAAATTACAAAATTGACTCAAAGGAAATAGAAAATTTGATTATGCCAATAAGTACTAAAATAATTGAATGGCTAGCCCAATATCTCTCTTCAAGAAAGGCAATACATTCAGACAACTTTATAGGCAAGTTATACAAACCTTCAGGGAACAGAGACTCCTATTTTCTGCAAGCACTTCCAGATAGTAGAAAAATGAAAAAGCTACCAACTCATTTTTTGAGATTAATATAGGCAGAAAAATGTATTTTTAAAAGCTACAAAAGAAAATTATAAGCCAATATTATTTACGCATATAAATGTAAGAATTCTAAAAAACCTAGCAAATCTAATTTAACAGCATATAAAAATAAGCTTAACTCAGTTGAGTTTATCCTATAAAAAAATCAATGACTCAATATTAGAAAAGTGTATCAAGTTAACTTAAAATATGACGATATTAAAGAGAGGAAACCCATATGATTATCTCAACAATACAGAAAAATGTAGGCAATAAAATTCAACATTCATTTAAAAAATAATAAAACATTCAGCAAACTTAGACAGAAACTTTAACTTGGTAAAGATTTTCAAAAAACCTATAATAACATCATCATAATTAATGAAACTTTAAAAACATTCCTACTGTCCGGGCTCAGTGGCTCAGCCTGTAATCCCAGAACTTTGGGAGGCCAAGGTGAGAAGATTGCCTGAGCCTGGGTGTTCAAGACCAGCCTGGACAACTTGGCAAGACCTTGTCTCTACAATAAATACTAAAACTAGCCAGGTGTGGTGGCTTGCGTCTGTAGTTCCAACTACTTGGAAGGCTGAGGTGGAAGGATCGTCCAAGCCCAGCAGATCAAGGCTGCAGTAGCCATGAACATACCGTACTCCAGCCTGGGTGACAAGAGTGAGACTCCAACTCAAAAAAATAAAAAATAAAAGCATTCCTTCTAAAGGTGGGGTTTTCATTATTATTCCTATCCAACAAGTCCTTCCCAGTGAAAAGAGGCAAAAGAATCAGGGAGAAAAAGATAATGTGGTCATTCTTTGCAGACCATCTACTTAAAATTCAAGAGAATTTTCAGGTAAGCTATTAGAGGGTTCAGCAATTTCTGGATAAAGATCAACATATACAAATCAATAGCATGCTTTCATACCAATTAGAAATTGTAGTAGAGAAAATATTCTCATTCGCAATAGCAACAGAAATTATATTGATCACGAGGATAAAGTAAACAAATAATTCAGAGTTCTGTAGGGAAAATATAAAAAGTTGTTGAAAAAGCAATAAGAAAAGTCCGGGCGGTGACTCATGCCTTTAATCCCAGCACTTTGGGAGCCTGATGCAGGCTCCTAGGAATTTGAGACCAGCCTAGACAACATAGTGAGACCTCGTCTCTACAAAAGATACAAAAATTAGCTGGGCATGGTGGCACATGCCCCATATTCCCAGCTACTTGAGAAGCTGAGGCAGAACGATCACCTGAGCCCAGGAGATTGAGGTGACAGTGAGCTGTGATTGTGACACTGTACTCCAGCCTGGGTGACAAAGTGAGACACCAACTCAAAAAAAAAATGCTGACTAAACAAAGAGAAAGACTCAATACTCTTTCCCCAGGTGAATCTACAAGTTCAGTATAAAGTAATTTGACAAAGAAATGCAAGGATAGAGACAGTTTTCTATTAGTCTTTTACAAAACTCCCCAAAACTTAATGACTTGAAGCAACCATTGTGGTTCTTCAGTCTGGGATGGATTTAGTTCAGCAGTTTTGCTGTGCTTGTAGATGGTCACTCAGGTGGTCACATTCAGCTGGGGACCCAGCTTGGGGCTATACTCAACTCAGTTACTCAGATGGCTGGGCTTCTCTCTTCCTCTGGGAAGTCTCAGGGCCCATGGTCTCTCCCTGTGGATCAGGGTAGCCAGACTATTCACATGGTGGCTTAGGACTCTAAGAGTACAAAAGCAAAAACTTACAGGCCTGCCTAAAGTTTCGGCCAGGAGCTGACAAAGTATTACTTCAGTCTCATTCTAAGATTAAAACAAGTTATAAGACCAACCTAGATTCGGGGAGGAGAGGACAGAAGGGTTTGATACAGGAGGTATATTCATCACCAGGAGACTATCACGTGTGAAGACTTCATAAAGTTGCAGTGATTTAAACATTATATAGTGTTGGGGCAAGAGTAGACAAATCAAGGGATCAGCACAGAAAGCCCCAAAACATGTCTGATTATGTGAAAACTTGATAAAAGATAAATGTGTTTTTATGTATCTACACACAAAGAGCAGACTGAAATGTAGGGGTGGGACAAATGACATTTTATACCTATGATGTATTTCAATTTCCACAAGTATCAAAACTCCTTCTAAGATGTGGAGTGTAATTCCCCTCCCATTGACTGTGGGCTAGACTTGGTGACTCACTTCTAATGAACAGAATGAAGTGGAAGGGACAGTGAGTGACTTTAGAAACTATGTCATAAAAGGCACTGCAGCTTCCTGCTTGCTCATACTTTCTGTCAGACATAGATCACTCACTCTGGGGGAAGCCAGCTACAATGTCATGAGGACTCTCAGGCAGCCTTGTGGAGAACCGTGTGGGTAGGGGCTGAGGCTTCCTGCTAACAGCACCGTGAGTACACCATCTTAGAAGCAGATCTTTTGGCATGGCCTTCAGATGTGTCTCTCTTCTTTCCTTCCTTCCTTCCTTCCTTCCTTCCTTCCTTCCCTTCCCTCTCGCCCTTTCTCCTTCCCTCCCTCCCTTCCTTCCTTCCAGCCCTTCTTTCTTTTTCTCACTCTCTTTCTCCCTCTTTTTTTTTCTCTCTTTCTTTCTTTTGAGTAGGGGTCACCCAGATTGGAATGCAGTGGCACAATCACCACTCACTGCAGCCTCGACCTCCTGGGCTCAGGTGATCCTTCCACCTCAGCCTTTTGAGTGGCTGGGCCTACAGACGCATGCCACAGACCTGGCTAATTATTTAATTTTTTTGTAGAGTTGAGGTCTTATCATGTTGCCCAGGCTGGTCTCAAACTTTTGGACTCAAGCAGTACTCTCGCCTTGGCCTTCCAAAGTGCTGGAATTACTGGCATGAGCCATTGCACCTGGCCCAGACATGTCTTGGTCTGCTCAGGCTACTATAAGAAAATACCACTGACTGGGTGCCTTAAACAACAGACATTTATTTCTTACAGTTCTGGAGGCTGGAAAATTTAAGATCAAGGTTCCAGCAGATCTGGTGTCTGATGAGGACTTGTTTCCTGACTTGCTATCTCCTCACATGGCAGAGAGAGAAAGGGCTCTGGTCTCTTCCTCTTCTTATAAGGGTACTAATCCCGTCATGAGGGCTCCAAACTCATACCTCATCTAAGCCTAATCACCTCCCAAAGATGTCACCTCCAGACACTATCACATTGGGAATTCAGGCTTCAACATATGATCTGGGGAGATACAAACATACAGTACATAGCAAGATGACTGTAGCCCTAGCTGACAGCTTCTCTGCTGAGCCAGAGCCACCCAGCTAAGCTGCTCCCAGGTTCCTGACCCTTAGAAACTGTGAAATAATAAATGTTTATGATTCTAAACTGCTAAATATGGGAGCAATTGGTTATGTGGCAGTAGATATTAATACAATACCTCATCCCCCAAATGAAATAACATTGAATTTCCTCCTCACACTTTTGCACACAAAACTTTAAAAAATAATATGAGAATATCTATGGCTGTAGAAAATATTTCTTAAGTCTGACACATACACAAAGACAGATGCCATAAAGGAAAAAACATCATAACCAAGGTAAAAAGATAAATGACAAACAGGAAGAAGATATTTGCATTATACAGTATCCAGAACATATAAGGAATCCATAATTAAGTAAAAGACAAACAGTCCAATAGAAAAATAAGTAAAAGAAAGAAATAAGCTGGGCTTGGTGGCTCAGCCTGTAATCCCATGCTTTGGGAGGCTGAGGTGAGTGGATTGCCTGAGCCCGCGGTTTTGAGACCCGCCTCGGCAACTTGGCGAGACCTCATCTCTACAATAAATCAAAAACTAGCCGAGCGTGGTAGCGCGCGCCTGTAGTTCC
>NW_007246634.1:343583-389565 GCF_000164805.1 Carlito syrichta | reverse complement strand
GACTCAAAAAAAAAAAAAAAAAAATAGATAATCCACAGGATAGGAAACCTGAAGGACCATTAAACCATATCACTGGTAACCAGAATAATGCAAACTAAACCAGGACAAGATTCTATTTCTCATACAGCAAATGGACAAAAATTAATAAATCTAAAAATATCAAAGCTTGACCAGGATGTGGGCAAATGGGAATTTTCATACACTGTTGGTGGGAATACAAATTGTTATAGTCATTGTGGAAGCACTTTGGCAGTATGTAGTTAAACTGAGTATATGCAGACTTTGTGAGCCAACTATTCCATTTTTAGCGGCTCCAGAGATTCCACTGAGAATTTTTGGCACAGTGGCTCAAAAGGTCCCATGCAAGAATAGTTATTGGTGAATCAATTGTGGTAGAGAAATATTGGATACAACCTAAATGTCCATTAATAGAATAAATAAATAAAAGACAGCATATTTAAGCCAGTGTTACACCAAACAAAGGAATAAGCTAGTTATAGATATCAATATGCATTGGTCTCAGAAGCATAATGTTGATTAAAATAAAAACGTAATTACTTTTATATTGATTTTAAAACCACATGCAAACAATTCTACTTTTTTTTTTTAGTTGGAGTCTCACTCCATCGTCCAGGTTGGAGTACAGTGGTATACTCACGGACACCCCAACATCAACCTGCTGGGCTCCAGCGATCCTTCCACCTCAGTCTTCCAAATAGTCGAAACTGCGAGGGCACGCTACCACACCTGACTAACTTTTTTATTTATTGTAGAGAAGAGGTCTCACCATGTTGTCCAGGCTGGTCTCGAATCTACAGGTTCAAACTATCCTCTTGCCTTGGCCTCCCAATGTGCTGGGATTACAGGCTTGAGCCACTGCACCCAACCAATTCTACATTTTTAATGGATATATATGTGCATGTGTGATGTGTTTGTGTTTAAAATAAATTGGAAAAAAAATCATAGGACTGTGCTTTAAGCTGTAAAAATAGATTGGAAAGACTTGGCTGAGCCACAGGGTGCCCAGGTATTTGGTCAAACATTATTCTGGGTGTTTGAAAAATAGGATAATATTTTATGAGATTAATATCTGATTTAGTAGACTGAATATAGCAAGATTGCCCTCTCTAATGGAGATGGGTCTTATGCAGTCAGTCGAATGCCTACAAAAGAGGCTGCCCCTTCCCTGAGTAAGAGAGAATTTCTCTTGCCTGACTGCCTTCAAACTGGCATGTTGGCTTTTTTTCTGCCTTCAGACACAAGCTGAAACATCAGCTCTTTCTGGGCCTAGTGCCTGTCACATTTAGGTTGGAACTGTATCGTCAGCCCTCTTGCATCTTCAACTTACAGGCTCACCCTGCAGATCTTGGGACTTGCCCATAACCATATACAGGGTGTGCCAAAAAACAACGTATACACATTTTAAGAACTGTACCTATGTATTACTTTTCGAAGTTGAATTGAATTACCATAACAATGCATAATATGATATTCACTCAACTGTGCTTCTGCCATTTTCTTTGTCTGTCCTGCCTGTCGCATGGTGACACCAGCATTAATTTGATTAATGCTATCTTTTGAGCAAACATCATACTTAAAATGTGTACACGCTTTTTGGCATCCCTGTATACATGGGACAAAAGAAAAGCCCAGAATTATTTTTTGGGGAGTGAGCCCCTTGTAGTACAGGGTTCCCCCACAAGGTAAATGTTTCTAGGAACTCATCAGCATCAGTGTACCAGCTAGTGTTGTTGTGAGAGGCTGCGTTCAACTCAATGATTTTTTTTTTTTTTTTGGGAAATTATTTCAACATGTCTGACCATTTCATGATGGGTAGTTTATAAGCACACCAGTCCACTGCTGAGTGTGCAGCAGCCTTTGACAAAAAACAGCATGACCTCTGTTGCCCCATCCTCCCTATTCACCTGAGCAATTTTTTGTTGTTGTTTCTCCCAGTGAAAAAAGTCTTCAAAGGGAAATGTTTTGTCCATGTAGAAGTGAAACAAAAAATGACAGAAGCACTAAAAGGCAACAAAATTGACGTGTTCCGAAACTCTTTTGAAAAGTGGAAAAAGCATCTTAATAGGTTTATTGCATCAGAGAGTACTTTGAAGGTAGTGAGTTTAAACATGTAAGAATAAATACACAATTTTTTATAAATAAATTTTGGAGTTTTTTGGTCCTCCTTGTATTAGTTCTGTTTCTCTGGAGAACCCTGACCAATAAAGAGGATATACACTAAATACTTAGTGATGGTTAGTTCTTCAGATACTGAAAAGAAATAGAAACAGTAAGTTTAAATTCAATGTTTTATTTCTAAATTTTTAAAAGATTGAAAAAATGCAATAAAATGCTAATAATTGTCATTTCTGGAATGTGAATATATGGCTGTTGTTATAGCATTCTTTATATTTTTCTCTATTTTTTGAAATTTCTCAAAAAAGAAAAATACTGCCTGTTATACAAAATTCAGAAAGTAAAATATAAAGAAAGTGAAAATTACTCATGATTTCACAATTGTTGACATTTTGATGTCTGTATTTCTAGCTCTTTTCTTTGCATATACATGGTGCACACATATATATACACACTCCCTCCATTTACAAAAGTAAACGCACTATGTTTTATAGCCTGCCTTTCTCAATCAATATTTTAAATGGACATCTTTCCACATCAATATTTTTGAACACTGAATAACGTTTCAGAGAATTTAACCAATCATTTATTCATAGGTATTTTAGTTGTTTCCAGATTTGTTTGTTGAGTTTTGGTTTTCTAGGTTTTTTTGTTTTTGTTTTTGTTTTTACAAATATTGTTGCAATGGAAATCCTCATATGTACACACACTTGTCTTTTTATTTCTTTAGCATAAATTCCTAAAGTGAAATTACTTAATCACAGGACAGCTACATTTTAATCACTTTTGAAACACACTGCCAAGCTACCCTCTCTTCCAGCAAAGTTGTACAACTTTACACCTTCCCACACCCATACCAAACTGAAAGCTAAATCCTTTAAGAGTATCTGACCCACATCTCTGTGTTTTTTGCATTACATTCAGGAATGCTCTAACTTCCTGGAATTTTAAATAAAATCGCCAAATCTTTACTAACATAGAGTTTTTGTTTGTACAAACACCAAACTGAAAAAAAAAAAACTTTAAAAAATATATAATAAGCCGGGCTCGGTGGCTCAGCCTGTAATCCCGCGCCTTTGGGAGGCTGAGGTGGGTGGATTTCCTGAGCCCGCGGTTTCGAGACCCGACTGGGCAGCGAGATCTCATCTCTACAATAAATCAAAAAATCAGCCAGGCATGGTAACGCATGCCTGTAATTCTGGCTACTTGGAAGGCTGAGGCGGAAGGATTGCTGGAGCCCAGCAGGTCGAGGCTGTGGTGGCCGGGAGCGGCCACTGCACTCCAGTCTGGGTGACAGAGTGAGACTCCAACTCAAAAAAAAAAAAAAAAAAAAAAAATATATATATATATATAATATACATAATATATATAAATATATATATTTATTATATTTATTTATATAGATATAATGTGTGTGTGTGTGTGTGTGTGTTTCAACAATGGATGGATATGCATCGAGTTAATGCTATTACATATATTTTCGATGACCTCAGATCCCATTTCTCCTTAGACTAATGGACTTTCCTCTTATTTGGGAGTCATATATTTTCATTTAAATCACTACTTGAAGACATTCAGAATTGTTAAGCAAATGATGACTCCTTTTTGAAGTGAGACTCACTCTTGTGGAGGTAATGGACAGACAGGTGTCCATGGCAGCTTCTGTGTGTTACCTGGACTGACTCTTGCAAGGTCCATGCACCAGTGCTCACTCAGCTCCTGGATTAAGGCAGGAGCTTGCCACAGGGGTGGTATTACCATGCTGTTTATTCAAGCATCTCCAGATGTAAAAGTATGAATTTCATTTTTAATTAGTTGGCCCTTCAACTGCTCAGGATTTCTTCCTTCTCTGGAAAACTTTTGACCATTTTCAGCTTGTGAAGAATATTGCTTGGACTGAATGCAGAGAAGGTGGCTTGTCTCTTCTTGCCTAGGCTGCAGAAACATAAACGAGGCCATGTTTTTACTGTATGTTATAAGAAGGGTTAGTAGACTAGTTCAGAGTAGCAATTCAAACACATTAGGATCTGTCCAAAGCTGAGGGAGAAAACACTCACCAGAATGGAGACAGGTAAGCAGTCAAATGGTAATCACAGCATCTGTTTCCAATGCTCAGTAGAGATAAGCATATAGCAATAGTGACTTGAAAACCAAGCTTTGAAAACAGAGGCTCAGAGAGGAGTCCTAAAGGCATCTAAAGGCAGCAATGTCATGTACGAGTGGGCAGCCAGTGACAAGGACTGAGAAACCCCGTGCTGTGGACTTGGCCAGTTAGAACGCACTTCTTAAGCCCACACTGCTCAAGTGTTTACTGAGAATCTACTCTGTGCTGGGCACCGTGCCCAGTGCTGGCAGAGAAAAGTCCTGGTTCTTGGATCAGCTGCCCTAACCAGAGCTCTGCTAAGTAGGGTGGCGGATATCAACTACTCTACCAGGCAGAGGGTCAGAGAGAGAACCAGACAAGGTGAAGGGGAACCTTCATCATCTCTCCCCCATATAGCCAGTCCTTATTGACTGTTCTGGCCTGCAGGTTCCTTGTCCAAAAATTAAAGGGATTGTGCTAGTATGTGTCTAAAGTCCCATTCAGTTTTCATAAACCAGTATCCATTGTCTTATATCCATTCAGTCTATCAACATGGAATACCTGCCAGGGATTGCACTGGATCATTCTGGAAATCCAAGCGGGAAAGAGAAACTGAAAAACTCGCTGATTCCATAGAATTTTTTAAAAACATATGCGCAAATAAGTGGTCTTGGATGGCAGACCAGATCAGTCCAGATGTTGATCGAGAGCGCAGAAGGGTGCCTTTGCTTTTCTTTCCTCTGACTCCTTCTAACCACTATAGATTCTTTATAACAGCTATGTGTGCATAGGCTTTGTGATTAAGCAGAGCACTCCTTGAAAGCTGGCTCCAAAATTCAGTAAACACACTTTTATCTCTGAGAACAATGGAAGTACTCATTACTGTATTCTGTAATAAAGACCTAACTACTCAAATATTTCCATACTGGACATCATGCCAACCTTATTAATATTCATGAACTGACCAAAAACCCAGACGCTTTGAAGGAAAACTTGGGTGGTTGATTTTAGTCCTTCAAGAACTCAATGCACAATTACTCTTAGCAGGAGCTTGTAACTCATCAGTAAGCAAATAAAATGCACAGAACATATTTTCTCCTCTGGAGACTTGGAAATTTTCTGTGCATACTATATTCATTCCAATCCTATGTCAAGATTCAGAAAACCATATTGCACTAGAAAAAGAAATGAGCAGTGTAAGGTGAAATGTTTTTATTTTTGCTTTTTAACAAATTGAGACTTCTAAAAAATTAATTATAAGGAAATGATAAGAAAACTATAGTTTATCTGTAAAGAGAGCTGTAAGAATTTTTTATACTCTTTAATCAGGATACCAAATAATGAACTATTTTTGCTCTAAGTAAACTGTTATATTAATGTTCATTTTGAGTATTCCAATGGTTGGAATGCACAACTATGTACTTTACAATGGAGGCTAACTTCTCATTAGATGAAATAAAGAGGATGAGATGTTGGGGGAAAGGAATATATTTTCTCAGATTTAGATGGCTCTTCCAAAGTATTAAAAATCATGAAGTTTAGAATGTGTTTATTCTCTTTATTTTTTACTTTTAAGAACAGGCTTATTAAAAAGTGCACTAACCAAAAGTGGACGGTGAATTATCACAAGGTGTTCACATCTGTGTAACCATCTCCCAGGTCAAAAATAGAACTCTACCAGCACCCCAGAAGTCCCTCTAGTAGTCCCCTTTATAACTATCCCCTCCTCTTCCCAAAAAGTAACCACTATTTTCACCTGTAACAAGAAGGATTAGTTTTTGAAACATTCCTACAAATGGAATTATATAATATGTATTTGTATGACTTCTTTTATTTAACAGTAAGTTCTGGACATTCAACCTGGGTGTTACAACTGTAGCTCATTCATATGTTTACTGTGTAATATTCCATCATATGACTCTACCACAATTTATTCATTCATCCTACTATTCATAGATATTTGGGTTTGTTTGCAGTTGTCACAGATTGTGCTGATATAAACGTCTGGTACAAGTCTTTTGCTGCATATCTCTGCACGGATTTCTGTTGGATGTATACACAGGAATGAAATTGCTGGGTCATAGGAGGTTATATGAATGTTCGATTTTGACAAATAATGCCAAATAGTTTTACAAAGTGGTTGTAAAGCTTCATTTATTCTTGGCAGCTGCTCTTTTTCTATTTCTGGCAAGAGAAAGTAGAGTGAGTACAATTTTTAATGTCTTACAGGTTTTTTTGGAACACTATTTGAATGAGTAAAGTTTTAAGTACTGTAATTTAGGGTTTAGGAATTAAATTTCTTTCTAAACTACAGATTTCTTTTTAAAGAAGTGCAAAAGTGCTTGAGGCAAAATACACTGGGGATTTCTTTGTGGTTAAAATATCTGAAAAGTAATTTCATATATGCTCATCTCAAATCATCCACAGCTGGGCTAGCCAACCTCTGACCTGCTGTTATCCTGGGGATTTTAGCAAAATAAACAAACAAAATGCTGAGAAAAGTTAGAATCACCAATATCAAAACCATGCCACTCACTCTAACTTAAACAAAAAAGCAAACATTTTCGAGATAACTGTAGTTCCACCAAGAAGTGGGACAGGTTTGAAGACAAAAAAAAAAAAAAACCCAAAAAACTAAGACTGGAGTTTCCTTCCTCCTGGGACACAAACAGAAACAAACAATTGAGGTTGGAAATAAAAGGGGAAGTTTTCCAAAGGACACTAAAATGCCCATTGAGGTTACCCCTGAGGAACTTGATTTTTCAGTGGAGAGTTGTATTTCTTAACCCAGTGAAGCTTTGAATTCATTCTTTGGCAGATCTGTGAGGGAATGGGCTCACCAGTGCCCCTGGATTCCTTAAATGATTTCTTGCCATGATCAACAAGATCTCTGTATAAGAAATTAACTTTTTTTGTATTACAAATTTTTAAAAGTTAAATCACTGGTTAAAATCATCCAGATATCAGCCAGGCACGGTGGCTCACGCCTATAATCATTTAAGCCAGGAAGTTCGAGATCAGCCTGAGCAACACAGCAAGACCCTACTCGCTCCAAAATTTTTTTTAAATTAACCAAGTGTGGTAGCAAATGCCTGTAGTCCCAGCTACTCAGGAGGCTGGAGCAGGAAGATCACTCGAGCCCAGGAGTGTGAGACTACCATGAGCCGTGATCCTTACACTGCACTCAGCCTGGGCCAGAGCAAGAACCAAAGAAAGGAAGGAAGAAAGGAAAAAAGAAAGGAAGACAGAAAGAGAAAAAAGAAGAGAAGATGTATCCAGATATCCATCATTAAAAATGGTTTTTAAGAATTTGCAATTAAAAAGGATAAATATTTGGGATGGGAGTGGTGGCTCATGCCTATGATCGCAACAAGTGGGAAGCCAAGATGGGAAGATTGTTTGAGTCCAGGATTTGGAGACCAGCCTGGGCACATAGCAAGATCTCATCTCTATATAAAAATTTTAAAAAGAAAAGAAATGCTAAAGGGAGATAAATATTCAGTATATTTGCTCATTGGAATACTATGTAAGAGTGAGAATAAATGAATTATAACTATAAGGAAGAATATAAAAGTCCCACCAACATAATGAGAAATGAAAGAAACCAGAAACACAGGAGTACATACTGTATGATTTTATTTACAAGAAACTAATTTATGGATACAAAAATCAGAACAATATGCTGGGTAGGGGGAGCTGACTGTAAGGAGTCCAAGGTAGGCTTCTGGGGCACTGGATATGTTCTTTTTCTTGATCTGGGAATTGATCACATGGGTGTGTTTATTTTGTTAAAAAAAATTTAAGAGACAGAGATCTACAATATTGCCCAGGTTGATCTTGAACTTCAGGGCTCCTTGATCCTCTCTCTTCAGCCTCCTGAGTAGCTGAGACTACATGTGTGTACCATGTGGTATAACCTATTTTGTAAAAATTTAACAAGATATGTACTTATGATGTATGCACTTTTGTGGGGTTTTTGTTTTTTTTTTTTTTTGAGTTGGAGTCTCACTCTGTCGCCCAGACTGGAGTGCAGTGGCCGCTCCCGGCCGCCGCAGCCTCGACCCACTGGGCTCAGGCGATCCTTCCACCTCAGCCTTCCAAGTAGCTGGAACTACAGGCGCGCGCCACCACGCCCCGCTGATTTTTTTGATTTGTTGTAGAGATGAGGTCTCGTTGCCCAGGCAGGTCTCGAACCCGCGGGCTCATGCAATCCACTCACCTCAGCCTCCCAAAGGCGCGGGATTACAGGCTGAGCCACCGAACCCGGCTGTGGGGTTTTTTTAATACTTTAATATTTTTAAAAAAGAAAATTGATGTTGAGAGAAAAGATGGGTTGACCTTAGGTGGGATTTTTTTTTCCCCAACAGTCCAGAGGCTTAGGGTAATATTAAATGGTCCAATTTTTGCTCAGAAGCACAAAAACCCCTCAAATCTTTAGCAGTAATAGTTACCATTTCACGCAATAACAACTAGACATTAGGCTTTGTGTTGGGTCATAGACATGGATTATCTCTGGTTCCTAAAACAGACATTCAAAATAGATAGCATTGTCCCCAGCTAACAGATAAGAAAATAAAGTTGAGAGATTGTCATGAGCAATGCACAGTCAGACATAACCGTGAGCACATTTGTGTCTTTCCACAAGATCAGACTTTTATGGATGCCTATTCAATCATGGAAGCCACAAGCTCCACGGAATCCCCAACAAGGTAATTCATCTTAGTACTACCCATTCACTTGGTAGTCAGAGGACACACAGGCTCCAGTCACTCCACAAGTCAGTCCACATTGCAAACCAGGTATAGCAATGTACTTAATCAATACACAAACACTATAGATCAAAATTCTCACAACAGAGTAATATTTAGCATCAAGAGAAAAGAGAATAAGAAAAGGGGTTAATGAGCCAGTCCAAGGAGAGTGATGTGGACAAGGAGAATGTCCTGGGCTGAACCAGATGGGCGTCAACATTTTGCAAGAAAGAGTCTTTGGTTTGGGCAGAGCCTTCGGCCGCAGATGTCAGGTGCTGACCACAAGTGATAGCAGGATGATGCCTAGCGAGATGGCCATGTCCAACTAGTAAAGTCCTGCTCTTCTTGTAGTCCTTGAGACCTCTGGTGATGGCTGACTCTAAAGGGTGTTTCTGTTATACCCTTTGATTCAATTGCTAAAGATCAGTCCTGAGTTGAATTTGCCTCTTATGAATGGGCATGGTCTGAGATGGCCTCTTCATAATCATAAGATGTTAGGCGGACATCTGATCTCTTGGCATGATGCCTTTTGAAATGTAAAATGAAGCCTTTTTCTTTTTTTGAGTCAGGGTCTCACTCTGTTGCCCAGGCTGGAGTGTAGTGGCATGATCACAGCTCACTACAACCTCAAGTTCCTGGGCTCAAGCAATTGTCCTATCTCAGCTTCTCAAATAACTGGGACTATAGGCATACACCACCATGCCCAGCTAATTTTTTGATTTTTTTTTTTTTTTTTTGTAGAGACGAGGTCTCACTATGTTGCCTAGGCTGGTCTCAAATCCTTGAACTCAAGCAATCCTCCTGCCTTGGCCTCCCAAAGTACTGGGATTATAGGCATGAGCCACCATGTCCAGTCAAAATGGAGTATTTTTCTAAGGTGGAGTTTCTTATGAGAAGGGTGCTCTATGCTGGGATGTCTAACCATTTACCCAAAACCATGAATCTAGTTCACATCTGTATCAAAACCCGGGCTTTCTCCTGAAGTCCAGTCAGGGCAAAATTTCACCATGAGCAGCTAACCCATCCTAGTTTCCACAGTGGGGAACTTGGACAAGCTCAACATCCAGGGCTACCTTAAAGGGGACTAGACTCAGAAGGCTATGCAAGACAGGGCAACATGGAGTCTCGCAAGGGGGGGAGGGGTCAGGCTGCCAGCCCCACCGTTGCTGCAGAGATCTTAGGTCCTGGTTTTCTTTTCATAGCCAACAATGTATTACCTTCTTCTTCCTCATCATCCAGCCATTTAAGAAGTCCTCCTGGCTCACCACAGACGCAGGGTGGAGGGAAGTCTGGGCCTGGAACAAAATCTGGACACATTTTGCAGTAGATATTTGTCAGCTGTGGGTTTACGGGGAGGCCACATCAGACCATGCCCATTCATAAGAGGCAAATTCAACTCAGGACTATGCTTTAACACTAACTGAATCCTGATGAACCACAATGCTCTACCCAGGAGCTGTCCTCACAGCCTGGAACAACCCTTCCTCCTCTCCAAAACAAACACACACCGCCTCTTCCAGGAAGCCTTCCCAGTCACACGAGGCCACAGGGTTCTCAGTCTCATTTTAAAGAGTCCTTTCCACATACATCTTTCACTTTAATTTTTACAAGTTGCCAGTTAAGTACTGTCCCCTTTTTTCAGACAAGGAAACCAAAGTTTGGAGAAGTGAAGTGGTTTGCTCAAGGTCAAAACACTAGTCAGTGACACAGTTGGGATTCAAAAATGCATTTTGTCTTCTAACCTCCCCTCCCACCTTGATATAAATCTCCCTCTTCTGTTACTCCACAGCGCCCTGTATGACTGTATCTTTGAATCTATTCCATGATCCTGTGATCACTGATTTATTTGCATGTCTCCCTGCCTAGCTGGTGAGGAGACCTGGAAGAGTCTCATTTGATTGTATCTCCCTAGTCCTTAATAAAGTCCTTGAAAAATTGTAAGTGCTCAAAAAGCCACTGAATGGATGAAAGGATGAGTCCTGTTTACAATCCTCCAACCCTGTTAGCTAGATAAGCACTCTCTCCCACCCTCAGCTTCCACATTTATAAAAAGAATATAAAAATTGTTCCCATTTAATGAGGTCTTAGTCTGTGCTGCTATAACACAATGCCATAGACTGGGTGCCTTAAAAAACAAACATTTCTTACTGTTCTGGATACTCAGAGTCTAAGATCAAGGTGCCTGCAGATTTAGTATCTGGTGAGGGTACTTCTCCTGGTTTGCAGATGACAACCTTCTTGCTGAATCCTCACATAACAAAGAGAGAGTAAGAAAGAGACAGAGAGCGTGCGCAGGTGCTCTGGTGTCTCTTCCTCTTATATGGACACTGTCCCATCAGGGGAGCTCTACTCTCATGACCTTGTCTAAACCTAATTACCTCCAAAGGCCTCACCTCCAAATACCATCACACCAGGGCTTAAGGCTTCAACATATGAATTATGGGGGACACAAACATTCAGTACATAATAACTGCTATAAGAATTAAATGGACTAAAATATGTACATGACAAAAGTTGACATACCTGGTACAGGTAAAATTAACCAAGTTACCTTGTTCCAAGCAAAACCACTGTGGGAGTACAAAGGAAAGAATTCTGCCAGTTCCTGAATGCACAGATGCAATGATTTACATGTGTGATCACCACCTGAGCACTCAGTGGTATGTTATTATCTCTGTTTTATGGATGAGAAAGCTTAGAAAGTGGAGGACACTCCCCCAAAGTCACTCAGCCGTGGGTTGCAGAGTTGGGATGTGAACCCTGCCGTGTCTACCCTCGAGGCCCCTGATTGTAAGTGACATGTTCTGGGAGGGCTGACTAGGGGCACCAGGGATGACATCAAGGAGAGAGAATATTTGAGATGAATCTTGGAAATGAGTGGGATCTTAAGTAGTGGAAACATCCGTAGCCCTCATTTGGGCCCTGGATGTTCAGTATTATGTTTTTGGCTAAATACTGTGGCTGCATCAAGGTTTCTCTGGCTATGTCAAGGTTTCTCAGTCTCAACACTTTACATTTGCCATGGGGGACTATGCTGTGTCTTGTTGGCTGTTTAACAGCATCCTTGGCCTCTACTCATTAGATGCCAGTAGCATCCCACTCTGTCATGACAGCCAACAATGTCTCCAGGCCTTCCTCCCCTTGGTGACTGAGAGCCACTGGTCTGTGTGTATCTGTGGTCTCGAGAATGCTGTCTTCAGTAGAACACAATAAGAATATACTGTGCCTTTTTGCTTTCTCCAAATTCACCAATAATCCAGTTCTGGAAATAGGAATTACTCCATGAAATATCTGTCGAGATAAATTATCATCATCTCCACCATACCTTCTGTTTATTTTTCAGCTCTCACTTCAAATGTTCCTCCTTTAGGGATGCTTTTCCCAAATTGGACCTGGCGAGGGTCTCTTTTTTCACTGTCTTTTTAAAAAATTTAATTTAATTTATTTTGAGTTGGAGTTCACTCTGTCACCCAGGCTGGAGGGCAGTGGCATCCTCGCAGCCACCGCATCCTTGACATGCTGGGCTCCAGCGATCCTTCCTCCTCAGCCTTCCAAGTAGCCGGAACTGCAGGCGCGTGCTACCATGCCCGGCTAATTTTTTATTTATTGTAGAGACGAGATCTTGCCAAGTTGCCTGGGTGGGTCTTGAACCCACGGGTTCAGGCAATTCTCTCGCCTCAGCCTCCCAAAGTGCTGAGATTACAGGCTGAGCCACTGAGCCCGGCCTCTTTTTTCATTTTCAGTGAGAAGTGCTACTGTCTGTATTCTCTTTTTAGTTCCTTAAGTGCCCTGGCATGGTAGTGGAAGGGCAAGCTGTAAGCTCCATATGATATTTTATGTAAGAAAACTAAAGCTCAGAGAGGTGATACAATATGTTCGAGACCACACAGTAAATAAGTGACAGACTAAAACCCAGTTCACACAATAGTGGATCAATCCC
This sequence comes from Carlito syrichta, assembly GCF_000164805.1. Classification (NCBI taxonomy): domain Eukaryota; kingdom Metazoa; phylum Chordata; class Mammalia; order Primates; family Tarsiidae; genus Carlito; species Carlito syrichta. The sequence goes on along the minus strand of NW_007246634.1, from coordinate 376,655 downwards.
CTAGAGGGATGGGACAACAGATGTTGAGCAGAGCATCAGATGAGCTGACATTTGGGGCAGTGGCGTGTCACAGAAGAAAACTGGATTGAAGGAAATTGGTCACATACCCAGGACCAGTATGGAGGAAGACAATGTGGGCATGGGTAACCTGAGAACACACCCAATCCCAGCCAACTACCCAGGACTAGCCAGGATGAAGGGGTGTGCCCATGGAAAAACCAACTGGTGGATCTGAGGATGCTAATGAACTTCTGGCCTGGCCAAGGTCTGAGGGGTGCCGAACTGTAGGTAGTGGTGGGCGAGTGGGGGAGGGTCTGGGTGATGCAGCGTTTCCCCATTGTGTAGGCCCCCGTTAGTTGGTTTTCTAGTGCACCTCATAAACCAGGCTTCCCTGGGCAGATGTCACTCATTTAGTTACTGACACCAGCAGTTGGCACCTACAGTCATGCCAGTTCCTTGGATAGGCAAAGAAGGCACTAAGGTGCACACAACAGAGGCGTTCTGTAATGGCTCAACCCTAATCTAATTATCACACCAATAAGTGCTTAATTACACACTGTGGCAGATGGTGGAAAGAAAAGGTCTAGCATGCTGTGAGCGCATAGAACAGAAGGACATCACCTACTCTGAGGGTCAGGGAGGGTTTCTCCAAGAAACTGAGTAACTGGGCTGAGATCTGGAGAGTGACAGGGAGATGACTGCGTGAGTGCATGTGGCAGGTGGCAGTAGATGACTCCAGGTCGAAGAAAGCAGTGCAAAGAATGAGGCTGGAGAGTGCAGGGCTACAGTGCACACACTCAGGACAAAGAGATTAGAAAAAAGAAATCGAACCTCATGCTCCATCCAGTGTTCAAGATAGTGATAGTAACTGCTTCCCAAAGGACAAAACTAATGAACTACCTCAAAAAAAGAGGTGAGTTGGTTTAGTAAGCAGGACCTCCCACAATGATGTAATCTTGGTGGGGTTGTCGGTCCAGAGTGACCTGAGGATGATCAGGAATTTGGTTTTTCCAGTTCATCCACTTTCAGGGGATTGTCTCACATTGACCAAAGTCACGAAAACAGATGTATAAATCAAAAATGTCTATGTAAAATTTTGCATAGTAGATTGAAATATTCAGGTCTGTTGGTCAATGCATCTCCTATTCTATAAAGCAATCTTCAGGGAAATGCAAATAGTGATCGAAAGGTTAATGGATGAGTAGAGAATTGGAACAAGGGCTACTGGTCAAATAATCCAGCTGTGATTGTTTGATGTGCCATTCTCTACTAGAGGTGAGCAACTTCCTGAAGCCCAAATTGGAATACAGGGCTTGACAAAGAACCATAACCTGATTTATGAGGGTCATTCATTCATTTAGTTGTCTTTATTGAACCTTTACTAATAAGTATAAATACTTAAATAATAGCATGTTATATATTGAATAGACCACCATTATTAGAAAGAATAATATTAAAAAATCATGATGTTCAGCAAAATATATATTTAGTTCAATATTAGTGCCATCCCTTTTATCAAATACTTATCTGTCCAAGTTGAAGTATTTATTTTCTACTAATACTCAATTTCTCAGATATTACTATTTTTCTTAATTTAAAAAAGTATTTCTTTAAAAAAGTCTTTGAATACTTGAGTTACTAAGAGTTATTTTCAGTTTCATTCATTATGGAAGATATTTTCAATCCCTAAAAACTATTATTCAGATGTGATGACAGTTCAGCAGCAATAAATTACTCTAGCACCAGATATGGCTTTTAAATACCATTTCTTACTTTAAAAAACCAGGGATCCTTGAAGAAACAACTGATTTATGATCTGGAGCAGGACTTGTTCAAGATAAGGCTAGAACATGTTATTATGCCTGAAAGCAAAGGCACTGTCAAAAACCCTTGGGGTTATGGCAAAGGACACAAAGGCTAACTCTTAGGGGTCTTCTCTGGCCATATCTGGGTCAATGTGAACATGAAAAAAGCTAATCAGACCAGTGACTCACGCCTATAATCCCAGCCCTTTGGGAGGCCGAGGCGAGAGGATTGCCTGAGCCCACGGGTTTGGAACCAGCCTGGGAAACTTGGCGAGACCTCATCTCTGCAATACATCAAGAAAAATTAGCCAGGCATGTTGACCCACACCTGTAGTTCCAGCTACTTGGAAGGTTGAGGTGGAAGGACTGCCTGAACCTAGCAGGTCGAGTCTGCAGTGGCTGTGAGCGTGCCGCTGCCCTACAGCCTGGGTGACAGAGTGAGGCTCCAAGTCAAAAAAAAGGAAAAACAGATAATCATAATAGACTGAAACACATTGTATATGTAAAAACCCAGTACTTTACATAACAATGATTTAAAAGCAAATCAGTTATCACTTGTGGAAGTTGCAAGGGCACCAGCCCCTGACGCACTAGTACATAAAAGGAGAGGGTCTTATCCTGCCTTTTCTGTATAAACTGTATTTCAGGGAAACTGAGTAGTTGATATGGGAAGTTCCTTCTTTATAAGGATCACAGCAAATAAAAGAGGAAGAAACAACAAAATTAGGAAATCATAATTTTCAAATCCCCATTGGATCTAGGCAATGAACATCCATGGCTATAAAAACCATTAGGTGATAGGTAATGGATTGGGCTGACAATACCTCACATTAACTTGTCAACTTATATCACTAAAGGTGGAAAAAACAGACATTGTATGACCATTCCTGCTATGGTATGGTCAGAATGCACACCAAACCACTTTTAAAGAAGTCTTGCTCAAACGGACCTTCATCGTACCAAGACTTTAGGTCTAGCCACGTTTACAGGGAGTACCAGGGGTAGAGAAACATGTTAAATGACACCAGGAAAAGATAACCAGCCAAAAATGATAAGAATGTGGGAATTTGTACGGGTAGAGTGGCCCAGTTTCTTTGACAACTGAATAACATGGAAGGGGCATGGTAGAAACATATTGTGTTAGCTCATCTGCCATAACAAAATACCACAGACGGGGTGGCTTAAACAATAGAAAAGCATTTCTCACAGTTCTGGAGGCTGGAAGCCTGAGATCAGGGTGCCAGCCTGGTTAGGTTCTGCTGAGGCCTTCTCTTTCCAGTTGCAGACAGCCCCTTTCTCACTGTGTGCTCATGAGACCTTTCCTCAGTGTATGCTCATGTAGAGAATGAATCTCTCTCTTTCTCTTCTTATAAGGCCACCAACTCTATGGGCTTCATTCAACCTTAATTACTTCCTGAAACCCGTTCTATCCCAGTACCGTTTGAGGTTTGGGCTTCAACATATGAGTTTGTGAGGATGCAATTCAGTCCATGGCACATGTCAACCCAATGTCATGTGTGAACCTTGTTTGAATCCTAACCATGAGAAACCAACTGTGAAAAGACATGCATGAGACAATCAGGGACATTGTAATATCACCTATTGCATATTTGATGACCTTAAGGCAGCGTTAATTTTTGTAGATGTGAGAAAGATGTTTTGGTCTTTTTAAAAAAATCCCTTTTATCTCAAATACAGAAGTATTTACCTTTGAAATGATATAAAGTCTGGAATTTGTTTTTTGTTTTTTGTTTTTGAGTCGGAGTCTCATTCTGTGGCCCAGACTGGAGTGCAGTGGCACACTCATGGCTACCGTAGCCTCTATCTGCTGGACTCAGGCAATCCTTCTGGCTCAGCCTGCCAAGTAGTTGGAACCACAGGTGCGCACCACCATGCCCGGCTAAGTTTTCTTGATTTATTGTAGAGAATAGGTCTCATCAAGTTGCCCAGGCTGGTCTCGAACCCCTGAGCTCAGGCAATCCTCTCGCGTCAGCCTACCAAAGTGATGGGATTACAGGCTTGAGCCACCATGCCTGGCCTAGAATTTGTTTTAAAATAATATACTAGGGATAGGAGTGAAGGTGGGGGAGGGGGTATAGATGTAACTAAATCATCCGTACATCAATAACTACCGAAGCTGGGTGATGGGTACTTGGGAACTTTCTGCACTATTGTCTCTACATGTGTATGTTGGACATTTTGCATAATAATAACAAAAAATTGCAGGAGAGAGACTCAAGTAGTATATTGATGGCACACAGAATACAGAGCTTTTAAAATCCCAGTTGAAGCACACCAACTGATAGAAAAAAATTTGGAAAAGATTGGAGCAAACTGACCATGATTTGTATTAGATGATTTTATAAGTTATTATTAATTTTGTTGGAAGAAGAAATTGCTAGGGGTTTTTTGAGGTGCTTATCTGTTAGAGATACATATTGAAGCATTTAAAAGCATATATATGTTCTGGGATTTGCTTTAAAATATTTTTTTTAAATGAGGAGCGTAGATGAAGCTTAATTAGCAGAATACTGATAATTGTTAACACTGGCCAGTGGACAAGTAGAGTTTCATTACATTGTCTGCAATTTTCTGACATAAACTGTTTAAAAGAAATATTAATGAGACTATAGTGTTCCAAACCAACAATGATAGGAAGTATTCACACACCCTCTTCCAAGTACACTTGGAAGACAAATGTTTTAACAAGAAAAAATTTTAAGTATTTTGTCTAACTCTGATCTGTAGGACTCGCTTGCCCCCCTATTCGGCAAGCGAGTCCTCATTAAGACACAATTCCAGGATATAGAGTTTGTTATAAAATGATCATCAACAGCCTGTAATCCCGTGCCTCTGGGAGGCTGAGGTAAGTGGATTGCCTGAGCCCGTGGGTTTGAGACCCGCCTAGGCAACTTGGTGAGACCTCATCTCTACAATAAATCAAAAATTAGCCGGGCGTGGTAGCGCGTGTCTGTAGTTCCGGCTACTTGGAAGGCTGAGGCAGAAGGATCGCCGGAGCCCAGCGGGTCGAGGCTGCAGTGACCGGGAGCGGCCACTGCACTCTAGTCTGGGCGACAGAGCGAGACTTCAACTCAAAATAAATAAATAAATAAAATAAAATAAAATAAAATGATCATCATATCACATAGTGAAAAAAGCACTGTCAAAAATTTTGCTTATCTATGGCAGAATGTGTCATTTATGGTTTTCTGCAACTGAAACGCCATTTTGAGATTTGTTTTCCAAAGATCTTGCTAATGTACCACATGATCATATAAATTCTATAACAAAAAAAGTTTTTCTCCTTGAGAATAATGGGATCTTCTTCTTTTAATAACAAATGCACTCTTGAAGGCTGAAGCACTTTTATTATTTGTTTTTGTTATTTTAAGAATAGACATTTTTTAGAAATCTTCTACTTTATATTGAAATTTGCAAATAGATCACTTTAAAAATGTCATCCCAACGGAGAACGTATTGAAGTAGACAGAAGGGAAGAATCTCCCATCTGCTCTGTGCCCCGAACAATTGATAGTGGTGCCCAAGCAGGCTTGAAAGATAGGACAGTGCAGAATTGCTTCTAAGTGAAACTGGAAATCAGGGTGGGTGAGTTATTTGGTGGAGAGTCTCTGGGTACCCTGATTCAACATTTAAGCCCACCGTTCCCCACCTCTGACTGTCCTCTGTTCTGAGAGGTGTGGGCTGGGTGAAGCAAGAGTCCAAGTCCACGTCAGCCTATCTGGAAAAAGCTGCCTGCACTCTGGGACCTCCACACCTGCCAGCTTCAAACCAGAAAGTGTGCTTGATGAATAGACTGGGCAGAAGATACACAGTGCCCTGCAGGTGCCACTGCCAATTGACAAAAAAAAAAAAAAAAATCCAAACCATTCTGGGAAGGAGGAGCAGGTCAGTCAGTTAGCTTCTAAAAATACCCAAATAAGGGCATAGAAACATCCCATTGCCCTGTGCTAATCAAGAGAAAGTTGCAGAAGATTATGTTTGCCAGAAAAAAGGAAGGCAGCAGGAGAGGGAAGGAGAGCCTGGAGATGAAGAAGACATGTATGTGGGTCACACAAATGTTGACATGATAGTCCCTAGGAGGCAGATGCTTGGAGAGCCTCATAAATAACCTTTGGGTCATTGCCAGTGGGAGCATTTGCGTCAGGCCAACAAGGTCCACTTGTGAGCAGGCCAGGCTCAGGGAGGGCTGCTGGCTCTGAGAGTCCTCTGGGCCTCGGGCCATGCTACCAGAAATCAGCAAGCTCACAGAGGAGCCTGACCGGCAGGATTTCCCAGAAATCACCCTAGGCAAGGAGACGGGTGTATGACATACGGGTGGTTGGAGTTCAGAGTGAGACACAGCAACAGCAATCTTCATTCTATACCTTGGTGCTAGAAATGTCTATGGACGTGTACAGGGGCACTTTGGGGAGAGGGCAACAGGCTCTTCCCACTAAACGGTGTTCAAATACCAGCTTGTATAGAGAGAGGCTCACTACAGAGGAAATGCACACACTGGCATCACATGACAGCCGTAGGCACCCACTTCGTCTAGTGTCCTACTGGGCTGAGCCACCAGTGATCTCCTGGGCTGGGCACATCACATAAACAACAGCATCTATGCAGCCCCCCGACTTTCCATCCATTCCAGCCGGGTGGCACCCTCTCTCCTCATGGCCAAATATTCCAGGTGTTAAACTACATTTAGCCTTACCAAAGAAATCTAACCTGCCACTGTGTAAGTTAGATGACCTTATATTTGCACTTTTATATTTGTGCTCTAGAGTTTACAAAGGCCCTTCCCACACGTGGTCACATTTTGGTCTGGCAACCACTAAGTGAGGCAAGTATGTAGAAGTATGCTGTGAATGTAGAAGCTTAGACTCAAAGGGTTTCAGCAGGAGTTCTAAGGTCACCCAGCTACACAATGGCAGAGATGGGAGTTTAGTCATTTCATTTAGTTCCACACAAAGTCCTTTCTCCAATAAAATAATAACAGCTACCACTCATTGAGCATTTACTATGTGCCGTGCCCTACGCCATGTACCGCACGCACTTAAATTGTCTCCCCCCTTAAGAAAACCCTATAAGATAAGGTAGTGCTATTATTGCGTCCTTTGCAAGGATGAGGAAAACTGAGGCTTAAGGAAGTTAAGCGATTGCTGAGGTCATGCAGCTGTACCACTTTATCCTATCGCATTTTACATCTTTGCTGTTCCTACTTCACTATAAGTCACAAACTCAACAAACAAACAGATAAGGGCCCAGCAGAAAGTTTCGAAAGTATACAGTCAACAGGACCCTGGCATGGGGGACTCATTTGCACAAGCTCAGCCCACAAGCTGCAAGCTGCAGGTGTTGGCTACTAAATCTGGGTAGACAGACATCACCAACTTATTTTAAGCTTCAGTGAAAAGAAGGGTTAGTGACAGTATCAGCCAGAGCCTGGCAGGAAACAGATGGCATGCTCCAACATGTTCAACTGAAAAAAATTTAATGAGGGGACTCTTTACCAAAGTGTCAGCAGGATTAAAGGAATCTACCAAGGGGTGGCAGGCAGTGAAGATGACAGATGCCGTGGTTACCACCTCTAGGACAGTAGGAGCAAAAGGAGGGAATGTGAAGCCAGAGCCTGGTGGCCAGAGCCAGGAAACAGACTGTTCCCCAGGGGTGGTGGGACAAAGTCACTGCCAGCCCCTTTTACCCTTCTAGCTTCTTCAGGTGTCCCCCATTAGCTGGAAGCACTCAGCAACCATGGGGCAAAGAACCTTGGTGAAGCTGTCCCTGGAAGCAGGCCTCAGTCAAGGAAGAGAGAAGCAGAGAATGAATGCAGTGGGGGAAGCATGTGGAAACAACCAGCAGGTGACTGACCCCTCTCATCCTGACCCTGCCCACGCAATGGCTTTAGCCAAAGCTGCACAGTATTTGAGCACTGATTGCTTCACAGTCAACGTGCCCTGGCTCATGTTCTTTCTAAAAGTGCAATAGTGTTAAGTATACCAAACCTTAAAGGGAGCAACAATATTTGGTACTTTTCTTTCCCCAGAGACTGCACAGTCTTCCTCTTCTTGTGGAGTTCAGTCAGTGCAGACAGGACCTTCCTGCCTAGCCTTCCATAACAAAGGAGGGTTCTTTCCGCGGCTCCTCCTTTATCAAGAATGAGTTGGTTCCTCAAAAAATAAAAATAGACCAGACGTGATGGCTTATGCCTGTAATCCCAGCACTTTGGGAGTCTGAGGTGAGAGAATTACTTGAGCCCAGGGGTTCAAGACCAATCTAAGCAACATAGCAAGACCTTGTCTCTACAAAAAAATTAGCCGGGCACGGTGGAACAAGCCTATAATCCTAGCTACTGGGGATGCTGAGGTAAGATGATCACTTGAGCCCAGAAGGTTGAATCTGTGGTGAGCCAGAATCATATCACTGCACTTCAGCCTGGGCGACAGAGTAAGATCCTGTCTCAAAAAAATAGAGCCACCATGTGATTCCACTTCTAGGTATATATTCAAAATTAGTATGTCTATCTTAACTCCCATGTGCATTGCAGAACTAGTCACAGTAGCCAAGACATGGAATCAATGTAAGTGTCCATCAACAGATGAATAGGTAAAGAAAATGGGATATAGTCGTATATGTGTATATATACATGGAATAGAATACTTAGTCATAAAAATGAAGAAAAATCTGCTCATTAGACACAAGATGGATGAACCTGGAGGACATTATGCTAACGAAATAAGCCAGACACAGAAAGACAAATGCTGTGTGATCTCACTTATTGTAGAACTGAAAAAAGTCTAACTCATAGAAACAGAGAGCAGAACGAAGGGGCTGGGGAATAGGGGACATGGGAAGATGTTGGTCAAAGAGTATAAACTTGCAGTTATAAGAGTAATAAGTACTCAGTATTTAATGTACAACCTTGTGCCTATAATTAATAATGCTGTAGTGTATGCTGGAACTTTACTGACAATAGCTCTTAAGTGCTCTCATAGCACAAAAAACAAAATGGTAACTGTGAAGTGACAGATGTGTTAATTAACTTGATCTCAATGGTGGTGATCATTTCACAGTGTATACATGTATCAAATTGTCACGCTGTATACCTTTAATACATACAATTTTTATTTGTCATCTTTATCTCAACAAAGCCAGAAAAAAAATTCCTCCCCACAAAAGAAGGATGGGTTGAAGCAATATCCGAGAGCTGCTTTTCTCCTCTGTACCTGTCTTTTAAGCTTTAACCACGCTCAATTTTCCTTTTTTAAAAGATCTAACTCAAGAAGAAAGCAGCAACAAAGAGCAAATCAATTTCCAAACTGACTGTGTTTACGCAGTCCTGGGACAGAGAGCGTCTGGTTGCCAGCGCAGGCAGAGGTGACAGTTTCTGAACCAACACCTCTGACTGACAGCCGCGTCTGCCTGCCAAGCATGTAGACTGAGGACAGGGGAGAGGAGCGAGTGGGAGGTGCATGGAACGCTCAATCTGTCACCATGGGAAGAGGAGAGGACGGACTTTCTTTTAATAATTAGGAAAACAGAGAGAGTAGAAGTAAGCTTAGAAACAAAAAGCAGCCTGAAAACAGCACCCACACTTGAAAGCGTGCTTGTGGCCAAACCAAGAGGCTTGCAGCCGTCAGGGAGGGCCCTCCCAGCCCGTGGCTGGGCTATTTAGGTGACTCCTATCTCAAAGTTCAAATGACAACTGCTCTGTAATGTTTGGACAGGCAGGGAAGCGGGACAGATTCAAAGAGAGTACATATTAAGTGATAAAAATGGATTTTATTGAAACTGTGAAAGGGGGTTTTCCGGCCTCCTATAACACCCCTCAGTTTCATCTCCCAAGACACCTTTAACATCAGAATCCTATATCTATTTGACAAGAAGAACTGCTCTCAAGTGGAGAACAATTTTACAAAATGCAAAGTGAGGATTAGGCCCGTACTCATAGACTAACAGGTCCCAAACACACTGGGGTATGGGAAAAAGTGGGATAAGAAATTGTCCATGGACAAATTCCTTTGCCTAGTCTTGGTTTTGGGGTCCCACAGACTTTTCCTTCCTTTTTACAGAGGGTCTATGGTAACAACTAGGGACTTAGTAAAGAGAAAAATGAAAAAGGTCACCATAAAAATGTCCAGTGAAGTCACAAGTCCAGACACCCATCAATCTGGTTGCTCTCTTGGGCCCCAAACCAGGAAGTCATTTTGAATTCTTCCCTTTCCCCCTGCCGTTCCATATCCCAACAGTCATCAGGCCTGTCTGAAAAGTCAAATAAAAAATATTTGTCATGCAACTATGATGTGTCAATCCTGGTCTAGGTACTTGGAGATTATAGGCATAAGGCCCTCAAAGTCAATGAGCATATAATCATACTAGGGGAAATAATAGTAAACACATAAACAAATAAGGCCATCTCAGAGTGTGTTAGGCTGCTTGTGTCTCTTAGGTAAAAGAAATTGACTTAATTCCAGTCATGGAAAAGACCTCCAGGGTTTATGATCAGTGGTTCAAAAATGTCTTCAAGGACTGGGGTTCTTTCCATCTCTCTGCTCCACCATCTTGTTTTTCTTTATCCTAAGAAGCAAGATGGCTGCAGCAGCTCCTGCATGACATTTAGACATAACCAAGACCAGAGGGAGGAGTGGTAATTTCTTCCTGTGGCTCCTCAAAAAGAGAGAGACCTTTCACTAAAGGCCCTCACAAACTTCTCATGTCTCATTAGTTAGAATGAGGTCACCTGTTCATTCCAAGCACCAAAAACTAGCAGGAGAAATGGGATTACCTTTAGATCAAATAGGTTGGAGTCTCTTCCCCAAGGGGGTATGTAGGAGGGTGATATCTGACCAAAATCAAGGTTCTGTTAAAGAGGATGAAGAGTGGTACAGAATCTGGGTTGGTAGCCAACCGAGTTGACAAAAATAATAAAAGGGCATTTAAAAATAAAATGAAGGCCTGGGCAACTTAGCAAGACCTCATCTCTACAATAAATCAAAAAAACTAGCCAGGCGTGGTAGCGCGCGCCTGTAGTTCCAGCTACTTGGAAGGCTGAGGCTGAAGGATCGCCGGAGCCCAGCAGGCAAGGCTGCGGTGGCCAGGCGTGGCCACTGCACTCCAGTCTGAGTGACAGAGTGAGACTCCAACTCAAAATAATAAAAAATAAAAAATAATAAAATGAAGGTAATGTGACAGAAGGGTCAGGAAAGGCTGCCTTGGATCTCGTCTCCCTTGCCACTGCCTGGGGTGATAGCAGTAGTCTCCTAATGGGTCTTCCAGCTACAGCCTCCCCTCTCCTTCCCCGCGAACCCATTCTCCACATGGCCCCATTGGATCTGCCTAAAACACAAATCTGTTCACGTTATTTTCTGGCTTAAAATGCTTCTATAGCATGACTTCATATGGAATAAAAAAACACACTTTTTAGCATGATGTGTTAATTTAATACTTCCCACATATTTATAGGACACTAGTCTAAGCACTTTCTATTGTGATATTTAACTTACCTCTCTGTCTACAGTTATACCACCCTGAATGCCCCTGAGCTCATCTGATCTGAGAAGTTAACTTACCTCTCAGAATAGCTCTATAACAGAAATGCTGTTATAGCCCCATGTACAGAGAAGGCAGTCAGACACTTGGATTTGAAACAACTTGGCCTTGGATGAATTTCCTATGGCTACTGTAGCACATCACCACAAATTTAGTAATTTAAAACAACACAAATTCGTTATCTTAGTATTCTGGAGAGCAGAAATCTGCAAGTAGTTTCATGGAGCTAAAATCAAGGGGCTTGCAGGGGCAATGTTCCTTCTGGAGGTTCTAGGGGCAAATCTGTTTTCTCGCCTCTCCCACTCTAGAGGCTGCCAGCCTCTAGACGTATGTTTCCATCATCAATTTCCTTCTCTCCTTTCTGACTTTCTGCCTTCTCTTTTAAGGACCATTATGATTACATTAGGCTCAGTCAGATAATCCAGGATAATCTCCCCTTCTCGAGATCCTTAACTTAATCATATCTGCAAAACCCCTTTGCCGCATAAGGTACCACAGTCACAGGATACAGAGGTCAAGAAGACAGCATGTTTGGGGAGCTATCATTCTGTTCACCACCCTTAAGCTCACACGGCAAGAAAGTATGGAACCAAGACTTGAACCCAGGCTCTGCAGCTCCAAGAAGGAGTCATGCCCTCCCAATCTAGTTTTTCTGTCTTTCATCTGGACGACCTTTCTTGCATACCCAGCCCTTCCCATGGCTAATTCCCACTTGGCCCTAGGATTCAGCTCAAAGCGACCTCTTTGAAAATCTTTCTATGACAGCATTTTCCCTCTACCCTTCTATCACCTTACTCCTTAACTGGACTGACTGTCCCTCCTCCAGGCTCCCATGTCACCAGAGCTTCCTACCAACGTATCACTTGTAATTACAAACAGAAATGGGCTTCCCACAATGTGTGTGGAGCTCAGAAATTGGTTGGTTGGATGAATGAATGAGTGAATGAATGAATCGGCTGAAGATTAGATATTTGAAAGGATAGAAATAATTATAAAAACTAGAGGTATGGCCAGGCTCAGTGGCTCAGCCTATAATCCTAACTCTTTGGGAGGCCGAGGTAAGTGGATTGCCTGAGTCTGTGGGTTCAAGACCAGTCCAGGCAACTTGGCGAGACGTTGTCTCTACAGTAAATCCAAAATTAGCCAGGCGTGGTAGCACGTGCCTGTAGTTCTGGCTACTTGGAAGGCTAAGGCAGAAGAATCACTGGAGCCCAGCAGGCCAATGCTGGGGTGGCCATGAGTGTGCCACTCCTCTGCAGCCTAGGTGACAGAGTGAGACTCCAATTCAAAAAAAAAAAAAAAGAAAGAAAGAACTATAGGTACTAGGGAAGAGGTTTTTGGCAACAGTGTTTTGGAAACTGTTCTGGGGTAGGAGTACATTTTGGGGTTTAGAATATCAGGTACTTCAAAGAACCAAGAGGAATCAGGGTGTGGCCCAGAGAAAGAAGCTGGTAAATGACCATCTCTGGTTGCTCTCATTTTCCAGCTCAATCACCAGCTGGGAAAGGAAGTGAGTTTCAGTGCAGGAACTGGGTTCCAGAATAAAGAAGGAGCACATGATGATGGTGTATCTCTGGGGACAAGAGACTGATGGATGAGGCACTGGAGGAGAGATTTCGGAACCCAGAAGGACAAACCTTTAGCCACTCCTCACCTTGGGGACTTCCAATTCATTAGGGCTTAGAATTTGAAGCCTACATTTGACACACACACACACACACACACACACACACACACACACACACACACATACACACATACACACACACACACACATATCAAGGCAAAAATAAATCTAATGAGTCACCAAAGTTATAGGATTAGTATGTGGCAGAACTAGGCTTTGAACCTTAACTGTCTGGATTCAGTTCTGCGTGCTTATCATTGCACCACACTGCCTCTCAAATACAAATTTTGTTTTATTTTTATTTTTATTATTATTATTTTTTTGAGTTGGAGTCTCACTCTGTTGCCCAGACTGGAGTGCAGTGGCCACTCCCGGCCACTGCAGCCTCAACCCGCTGGGCTCCGGCGATCCTTCCGCCTCAGCCTTCCGAGTAGCTGGAACTACAGGCGCGCGTTACCACACCCGCCTAATTGTTGATTTATTGTAGAGATGAGGTCTCGCCAAGTTGCCCAGGCAGGTCTCGAACCCGCGGGCTCAGGCAATCCACTCACCTCAGCCTCCCAAAGCGCGGGATTACAGGCTGAGCCACCGAGCCCGGCTGTGTTTTATTTTTAAAAGAAACAATATCTGAGGACTTTGGAGCTTTACCTAGTGAACCTAAAGGTCATAAATAGAAATAAAGTCAAGGAGAGGACAGAGAGGAAGGAATGAGAACTCACTTCACAGGACATGTCTCAAAACTAAAAGTCAGAAAACCCCAAAGTGTCAGGTCAGTCTTTAATCCTTCCTTCTCAAACTCTGCGGTGGTAATTCAGTGACTATTATAGTTTTTGCCAGGTAGAAAGGGGTCCTATATGTAAAAGAAGTGTTATGCTATAATTCTATCTAATTAGGTCCTGTAAACAAGAGGCAGAATGAGTTCTCATCAAAAGGGCATATTTATTTCAACCCTGTAATTCACCAATGTGTTGAATCAGTCAGGGATTCTTAAAAGTCTCTGCCTAATATTCGGAATTATGTGTTTATCAAATAAAATAAATATAAAACGCTCATGTTCTGGGAAAGCTAAAGTGTCAGCACACGTCAATATAAATCAAAGATCCCCTAAGCAAACCTAAGTACATTTTGTAGAGAGACTAAGGCTTTGATTCTTATTTCCCCCAAAGAGGTTTTAATGTGTACCAACTTTCCATTTGATGATAGAGTACTAAAAAAAAAATGGGGTGACAGGCTTGTGTGAAATTGTGTGCCTACAATTTAAGCCGGCTTACCTGCCACAGGCTTGTCTTTGAGATAAGCCCAAAACCTTAGCATGGTAGAGCACTAGCGGTTTGCCAACGTTAGACTTTTTCTACCAGTAGGAATCTCTGCATTCAGAAAAATGGTGCCATGGCTCTTTCAAACACAACAATAACTCCCTCACCTTAGACGTGGTTCAGACCCCATCTTATAGGCGAGGAAAACAGGAAGGGGGAAATGCATGGCTTACTCAAGTTTCTAGCTTATGCGGCAGAGGCCCGGGCTGGAGGTAGGAGTTTGGCAAACTTCACTGGGGGGGCTTTATTGGAAATAAGAACAGATCGTTCAAGGGAGGAGACAACCAGCAACAGCAACATTTACAAGTAAGCAGAGAAGAAGCCAGCCAAGCAGCCTGGGGAATATCCCTAAAGGTGAAGGAAACCCAGACAAGTCCAAAGTCTTGGAAACAAGGGGAAGAAAATGTTATGAAGCAGCAGTCAGTATCATCAGATGATGCAGAGGGGACAAGAAAGAGAATAGCCAAGGAAATAAATCCCACTGGATTTGGCAACCAGGGAGTCATTGGTGGCCTCTGGCAGAACTCTCTCAGTTGAGTTGTAGTGACAGAATTGGATCTTAAAAGCCTGATGAGTGAATGGAAGGTAAGTGGAGACACAAATGGGGACTATTCTCTTGAGAAGCCTGTCTACAAGAAACCGGGGAAATGGGAATCTGATGAAAGGGGTCTCAGGGAGGAGGGAGAGGTTTGTTCATGCATCTGAACTATGAAGAAAGGAGAAAGCCATTAAAAGAGGGAGATTAGCAAGTACTGGAGACCAGCCATGGTGGCTCACACCTGTAACCTCAGTACTTTGGGAGGCAGAGGTGAAAGGGTCCCTTGCACCCAGGAGTTTGAGACCAGCTTGGGCAATATACTGAGATGCTATCTCTACAAAAAATAAAACCCTTAGCTAGGGGGTGGTGATGCACACACGTGGTTCTAGCTACTTGGAAAGCTAAAGCAGGAGGATTGCTTGAGCCCAGGAGTCCGAGGCTGCAGTGAGCTATGATCACACCACTGTACACCAGCCTGGGCAACAGAATGAGATCCTGTCTGGAACTTAAAAAAAAAAAAAAAAGAGGAAAGGAAGGGAGGGAAGGAAGGAGAAAGAAAGAAAGTATTAGAGTGAGGGGACTAAACAACAGAGCCAACACAAGAGATAGAAAGAGTTTCCGTTTTATTTGAAACCGAACTGAGACATACCTGCCACAGGAATCTGGATAAGAAATGTTCTTCCAATGACATTAGGAGAGTTCACTAAACCTTGGTTAATGGACATGCTTAGAGAGGACTGGCGTAGACATAGGTGGTGACACTCTGGTTTGTGGTTTGAAAGACTCTAGGGATGTCCCAGCTTTCCCTTGCCAAGGTTCCTGGGTACTGGCAATTTTGATTTCTCTGTGGCAGGAAAACACTATAGTTGTGAGTGTGTGAGGATTTCATCTAAACAAGTTATCAAAGAATACTTCCTGGTCCTGACAAATAGTCACAGAGGAGTCCCTAATGATTCCTAATTTGGTATTTTGGTACAACCACTAACCCATCAGGGATAATTTATTCTTTCTATTAACTGACCAGAAACATTGACAATTATTTTTAGTGATTGTTGTTGTTTTAGAAGAAGATAGTTAACACTGACCCTAACTGTTAGCCCAAAACTGCAATTGTGGAGTGTTCCTTAATGATCCAAAAGGGAATCAAATCTGCCTTTGGGGGAGGTCAGAGATCACAGATGTATGAGCACAGTGTTTGTCTTCCCAGGACAACAGAGGGAGGTTTGAGAAGAACCTCCAGCCCAGCACAGGTGGCAATAAATACATTAATCAGACATTTACTTTGTGTCTGGCACACATAGTAAATGTCCTAAATATTTTATGCATTTCATCTTCCCTAGAAACTGTGAGATGGATACTATCACCTCTGTTTTACTGACAAGGAAACAGGTTCAAAAGACGGAGGAATTAATGAGGGGTCACACACGATAAGTACTGGAATCAAGTCTGTGGCAGACCTGCCCAACCTGAAGTTCCTACTCTGAACCAGTACTCCACAGTCTCTACAAGACGGGATTAAACAAGTCTGATCCAGCCATTCATTTTAAAGATTCAATGAGATAATGACTAAAAGTGCTGTGCAAAATTAAAAGAGGAAATGCAAAACTTTTTTATTGTGTCCTTTGCATACCTAAGTCAAGTACAGGCTGGACAACTTGGGGAGCAGCAACCAAGCAGTTGGGGAATCCCAGGTGGGCGGATGTTTTCAGGCTGCACTGCTCTGGTCCCTGCCCATGGGTTACCTCTTGTTACCTCTCTAAGTTAGTATATCCTCACATCCTCCTCCCACCTCAGGAAGCATAAGTGTGGGTGGCCCAGTCAGGTAGTTCTAGAGGGTCATGGCTAGGCCATGGAGAGGTCTGTTAGACTAGAGCTCCCTTCAGCGGTGTACTAAGGAATCCAGCAAAGAGGAGGAAGGTATGCATAGGTATTTCACCCGGCCGTCTATAAAAGTTATAGCATCAATCCAAAGACATTCTTGGCCCAAATCTTTGGCCAGCTCACTTATTCCCATCTTAATTTAAATGTCACCTCTTTGGAGGTGACCGCTTTTCATAAAGTAGCTACCTTCCATTACCCTATTGTATTTTCTTTATCTCTATTATTTCAAAAAATCTTTTTTATTTTATTGTTTGTTTTTATTATCCACTTTCGCACTTTCTTCTCTCAACACTCAAATGAAAATAGAAGTCTGTTGTATCTCTTATACCTAAAATTGTATCTGATACACCATAGATACACATTTGCCAAAGGAAGGAAGAGAGGGAGGGAGAGAGGGAAGGAGGGAGGAAGGGTAAACATTTTAAATGGCCCCCTCTATTTGAGCTAATCCCCAGGCCCCAGACTCAAGGGAACATTCTCTTTCACTGATAACACAGCTGATCCAGGACTTAGACACTAAACTACCCTTAGAGCATGGTAGGGAGGATAGGTTCTTCTTCCTAAAGCTCACAGAGGAGACCATACTTGATCATAAAAGGTATTGCACGTCCCCAGGAGGAGAATAGGAGCAGGGAGCAGCATGGTGTGGCTGGCATAATCAGGGTTAGGCAGGACAAGTGGCTGGTCAAGCAGTGAGGTCAGGTCTGCCCAGATAAAGAGCTTGGACAGAATCCAGCAAGGATGGGAAGCCCTGACCTCAGGGCTCTGCAAAGGCCCATGACCTTCCTGGCTGCCCACAGTGGGTGCAAAGCAAAGTTGGAGAATGGTAAGTACATAGACACAGGATCCCTAGCAGTGAGCTCTGTCTCTACTGCTGTCACTGCTCATCTCTGAGAGGTGGAATTTTTCACCTCTCTTCTAGAGGCTCAGGTGCTTTAAAGGCAGGAATGTTGATAAACTACCTGGCTGCTGGCAGAAACGAAAACATTGTTCACATACAAAACATACAGTAATATGTAAAAGATACAGCACGTATGGGATATATACCAACTCCACAGAGTTCTTACAAATGATCGCTTTGTTAAAATCACTAGTATGACATATTCTGTATTCTCCAGTTCTCTCCATTCCTTTTTAGTGTCAGAGTAATAATTTGCCTGATAATAGTTATTCTTGGTAACAGGAAAAATACCCAGACAATTCAATTCAATGACTGTGAGTTATACTTTCCATTTTCACTAAAATATCTCCAACCTATTTAAGGTGATTTGAAAGTGAAACCTTTTCTGAAAATGTGAATTTTCAGTAAAATGCCAAATAACATTCAAATTATATTATCTGAACATTATTGTTACAGTAACTGGAATTCTTAATAAAAATTCCAAGAAGCCTAGTTATAAAGAGAAAGGGATCCAGCACATTTGGAGAAAATCTAGATCACCTAGAATCACTTGAAAAGTTTTTAAAAATCTAGATGCCCCTAAAATAGTATCTGGTGCACCACAGACACTCAATTCACATTTGCTAAAAGGAAGGAAGGAAGGAGGGAAGGGAGGGAGGGAGGGAGGGAGAGAGGGAGGGAGGGAGGGAAGGAAGAAGGGGGAAATTTTAAATGGTCCGTTGAACTAATCCCTTGTCCCCAGACTCAGGGCATATTCTAGGCTAGTTCAAACAACATTTCTGGGGTGGTGTTGTCGGGTGGCCTAGAGTGTAGTTGCTCCATAGTTTCTTGATTTTACTGCAGAAGAATTTCAGGGCAAGTCCAAAGTAAAATTTTAAAGTAAAGTTTATTAGTAAGGAAAACACGTTTAAGAGAGAACACAAGTACCTTAAAGAAAAAGAACACAGCTTGCTGTAAGTCCAAAATGATGATTGAGCAACCTGTTTTCTCTTCTTTTTAAAATTCATTTTGTTTTAGAGTTGTGGGGTACATATGAGGATTTACTACATAAGTAAATCGCATGCAGGTGAAGTTTGGACTTCTGACTGACCCTCTCTCCCGATAGTGGACCCGGCCCCCAGTGAGTGGCCGTATGCCCCCTTCCCTCGTTCCTCCTTCTCTCCTAGCAGTGTCCAGCATCTGCCAATCCCATCCTTGTGCTTGTGTGACCAGTGATAAGGGCCCGCTTATAAGTGAGAACATGTGGTATTCAGTTCTTTGTTTCTGTGATCATTCACTTGGAAGGATGGTCTCCAGCTGGATCCATATTGCTGTGAAAGTCATGATTTTGTTCTACTCTATGACTGCATAATATTCTACTGTATACAGAGGTACATTTTCTTTATCCAGTTCACTTTTGATGGGCCTCTGGGTTGGTTCCATGTTTTTGCTATTGTGAATAGTGCTGCAATAAACGTAGTGTGCAGCTATCTTTTTGGTAGAGCAATTTATGTTCCTCTGGTTATATTCCTAGAAGAGGGATTGCTGGATCATATGGAAGCTCAATTTCTAGTTCTTTGAGAAATCGCCACACTGCTTTCACAAATGTTGAACAAGCTTACATTCCCACCAACAGGATAGAAGCATTCCCTTTTCTCCACAGTCATGCCAAAACCTGTTGTTTTTTAACTTTTGAATGATAGCCATCCGTACTGGTATTAGGTGTTATCTCATTGTAGTGATGATTATTGAAGATGAGCATTTTTTCACGTTTGTTGGTTGATTGGATGTCTTCCTTAGAGAAGTGTCTGTTCATGTCCTTCGCTTACTTTTTTTTTTTTTTTCCTGTAACTCCAGCTACTTGGAAGGCTGAGGTGGAAGGATTCACCTACTTTTTAATAGGGTTGTTTGGTTTTTTTCAATTTGGTTGAGTTCCTTATAGATGCTGGATGTTAGGCCTTTGTCAGATGTATAGCTTAAGCAACCTATTTTCTAAGTTAAGATCTGTGGGCTACATGGGCTACTACAAACAATTGATTACAAGTTTTAATTCTTATCATTTAACTCCTAAGCTAACTTTCATCATGAGAAATTCTTAAGATAATGGGAAAAGTTACTGGTTAATTAAGTTTTCTCTTAAAATGCCATGCCTCAGTGTCTCCTGTAAACTCCCTATTGCCTTTGTTTATCGCTTTTGTGATTCCAAGGTTGGATCTGGTGTGCCTAGTCCATGGGGTGATGTTCAGGAGAGTTATGTTCCAATAAGAAGACATCTGGATGTTGACCATTTGGTTCCTCAATTATTTAATTATTTAGGCATGCGCCTACCCATGAAAAGCTGGCCTACCTATATCTAAATTATGCTAGCTATGCCTGCCTCAGTGAGACCTGGGTATTAGTATTTTCTGCATATAGAAACACCTACAGAGATTTTTTTTTTTGAGTTGGAGTTTCACACTCTCGCCCAGGCTCGAGTGCGTGGCACACTCCTGGCCATTCCAGCATCGATTTGCTGGGCTCTAGTGATCTAGTGATCTAGTGATCTAGTAGCCGGAACTACAGGCACACGCTACCACGCCTGGCTAATTTTTGATTTATTGTAGAGACGAGGTCTCACCAAGTTGCCCGGGCTGGTCTTGAACCCACAGACTCAGGCAATCCACTTGCCTCAGCTTTCCAAAGTGCTGGGATTACAGGTTGAACCACTGAGCCTGGCCACCTGCAGAGAATTTTTAAAACACAGAAGTCTGGGCCCCTCCCCAGAGATTCCGATCCAAATGATCTGAAAAGGACCTGGACATTTTTTTAAAAGGTGGTGACGTGAATCTACTGTGCAGCCAGGATTGAGAATCTCTGGCCAGGCATGGTGGCTTCATGCCTGTAGTCCCAGCACTCTGGGAGGCCAAGGCACAAGGATTGCTTGAGCCCAGGAGTTTGAGAACACCCTGGGCAGCATAGTGTGACCCTGTCTCTACAAAAAATAAAAAAAAACTATCTGGGCATGGAGGCATGTGTCTATTGACCTAGCTACTTGGAAGTCTGTGGCAGGAAGATTGCTTGAGCCCAGGAGTTTGAGGCTCCAGTGAGCTGTGATGGCCCCACTGCACTCCAGCCCCAGCAACAGAGCAAGACCGTCTCAATAAAAAATAAAAAATAAAAAATCTGTCTAGGCTAATGAGCCAATCCTGGATCTTGCATCTCCCACATCCTCCAGTTTTCTACTAGGATCTCCAAGGGGGCCCAGACTTCCTTTCTAATTTGCATGTAAATTAAAACCAACTTAAGTTGTTAGTCATTTATACTTTTGTGCAAGCTACCTTCAGGCCAGCAGCCCCTCAGCAGATTACTAGTGGGTATCAGAAATATATCAACACTCCATCATCTGGATAATTCTCTTCATTCTTGAAATTTCATAGCACTTTCTCATTTGGCTCATATGCAATCCACCTGTGGTACAGTTAGCTAAGCATACTGTAGAAGGGTGGCCTTGAACAAACCAGGCATGTGGCAGTCCCCCAACATGGTTGGCCGCCTGTGAGGATGAACAAAGAGAAAGATACCTTTGCAAGAGGGGTGCAAGAATTTAAGGATGTTGATACTCTATGTAGTGATAGGAATTAGGAATTGATCAGTGAGCCTTTAGAGAAGTTAAGTAGCTTGCCTAAGGCCACAAAGTAGATAACCATGCCTCGATTCAAAACCAGGTATCTGTGAATCCAACGTGGTTCATTTTTCTCTGAGTTGTGTTGGCATTCTGTGGAAATAGGCCCTGAATCATTTATTTGCAACCTCTGAGGCCAGAGTGGCTTGGAAATTAGAATATTTTGGATATTAGATGGGTAAATACGTTAATATTTCTATAACAAAACATAAATGTTTACACCAAATGGGACCAAAAAAAAACCCCCCAAAAACCAACAAAACCCTCACATCACCTCCTGTCAATTCAGACCAAACGTATTACCAAATTGGAGGATTCCTCCTCACAGATAACCAACCATTTTGGGTGACTGCCACATGCTTGGCTTCTTCAAGGCCGCCCTCCCAATGTTCATGAAAAGTCACCCTGCAAGGTAAGTGCTATTGATTACTATCCCCAATCTAAAAATCAGGAAACTGAGGCATGGATGGGCTGAGTAACTTGCCCAAAGTCACATGACCAATAAGTCCATTCATTTTGTCAGCCAAAATGAGTGACTGAGGCAAAAATCAATTGAGGGTTGCTAAACCAGCTTTAGAGTGCATCTGAGAAAAACAGCAGCCACAGACACAGTTGTGGCTGCTGTTTTTCCCATAGAGGTTTCCAGAAGTTTAGTATTTATACACTTCGAGGGGCCAAGAGATGGTAAGGCAAATGGTTACATTTTTGTGGGACTTTAGTTAGTGCCAGTAAATCTACATTTTACATAAGATAGGTAAATGTTTGAAGAGAAAAAAAAAGAAAGAAAGAATCGATTTTATAGACGTCTCTGGATAGGTAGAGGAGATGACTGATCTCTTCTGCAGCGGGAAGATAAGCTTGCCAAGGACATTGTCAGTGCAAAATTGAACAGACTCTAGTTTTAGGACCCAGACTTAGATTGTAGATCTAAGATACAGTTGGCATGTCCTTGTTTATGGACAAGGAACTTACTTCTGAACAATCTTTGTAGATGCCTGAGGCCTTTATTTTGCAGGGATCTGGCTGATGCTTAATGCCAGTAACAACTAACTTTATTTGTAAGAAGATGTTGCATGACACAGTCTCCAGGTTTAACCTTTCCTTTTGCGTACGGAGTTTGAGGTCCTGAGACTTTTTATTTACCTGTACAATTTGTTCAGCCTCCATTTCAATCGAAAGCTTATAGTTGGAAATTTGGGGACAATAATCCACTCTAGAGAAAAGTGATTTTTTTTTTTTAATTGAATGGTAGAATATTTCTAGAATTACTGGCTGGGATTGGGCTCTGATTTGAAAGTCTCTGCTTTACAGCTTTAAATTTGCCTTCTCTTATTATTGTCTATCTTGTTTTTGCAGCAGTCAATTCACACAAAACAACTGCGGTTCCCCCTTTGAGCACTGTTGTAAGTCTTGGGAGGTTTCAGAGGAAAGCTTGTGATTAATTCAATTCATTCATTTATTGTTTGTTGAAATCCACAAAGTACTGGCACATTACCAGAATTAGATCCACTTCTGATAAAGCAGGAAAGTGTGGGTTTCTACTAAAACTGTATTATAAAATTAAAGTTGGGTGATTGGGGAAGGGTTTTCCTTAGTAATGAGACTTTGTATGGGAATGGAGAAGTTGGCCATAAACACTTTGTTCTGCCTTCCGCATAACTCAGTTTCCTCTGTTCTGATAACGTTTGCCTTTCCAAAGCAATCTAATAAAATTTACAGGAGTGGTTTCCTACTACTGGGACTAACATTTTTAGAATGCACTTTAAATACTCTCAAAGATTTATCAGAAAATTGTCACTGTTCTAATAATTATTGGAATTAAAGTGCTTGAAATCCACATAACTGTTGATGAAAGGTGTTAAACTGTAAAATATTTAAGATGGTTTATTCTGAGCCAAATGTGAGTGACCTTAGGCCCGTGACACCCATTCCCAAGAGGTCCTGAGAAGGTGTGCCCACCATGGCTGAATTGTAGCTTGGTTATATACATTTTAGGAGGACAGAAGTTACAAGAAACCATAAATCAATACCTGTGAGATTTACATTGATTTGGTCCTGAGGAGGTTGAACACCTTCAAGTAGGTTTGGCAAACTGTAGGTGGGTTTGATTTCTTGATTGGCAATTAGTTAGCAAGAGTTATGTAAGGAATTTTAAAAGCAGAAAAGGAAATGGGCAACTTCAGTAATGATAAGGAAGTCAAGTTTCTTGATATATAGATGAAGCTTTATAGGTGGTAGCAGACTTCAGAGAGAATATGTAAGTATCTTAAAAGATGCCCAGACCAGATGCAGTGACTCAGCCTAATAATCCCAGCACTTTGGGAGGCAGAGACGAGAAGATTGCCTGACTCCGGGGGTTTGAGACCAGCCTGAGCAACTTGGTGAGGCCTCATCTCTACAATAAATCACAAAAACTAGCCGGGCATGGTGGAGTGTCTCTGTAGTTCCAGCTACTTGGAAGGTTGAGTAGGAAGGATTGCCTGAGCCCAGCATGTCAAGGCTGCCTGAGCCCAGCATGTCAAGGCTGGCCATGAGCGTGCCACTGCACTCCAGCCTGGGTGACAAGAGTGAGACTCTAACTCAAAAAAAGATGCCCAGAGTCCCCAAAGATAGCTTTACAGGGTCATAAAATACTTTGATGTTCCTTCTTTATCTGTTATGTGCTATTATGTCAGAGTCAGTTTGGAAAGTAAACTTTGTATAAGATTAATTAAAAAACCCATTTTCCCAGGTACCCCTAGTTAGGAATTTGGCAAAGTAAAGAAAAAAGTTCAGAGTTTAGTCTTTATAGCCATTCAAAATTATAGGAGAACAAAGTGCTTTTTTTAGTTAATTTTCATTTTTCTTTCATTAGAACTTAAAATGATTATGCAGAACATATGAATAACCCTAGCTACATGCATTCATTTTGTGACTAACTTAATTTGTATTATTTCAGAAAATTAGAATATTGTTGTTTTCCCATAAATATTCTTTAGAGATTTGCTGTTGTCTTAAGAGTAATCTTATTTTGCCTAAGTAATGAGAATATCCAGATTATAGAATCTATTTGGAAGAAGGGTTTGTCCATAGAAATCCAGTATATGAACATCTTTGAACAAATGTATTCTTAAATAAATAAGTGCCCTATGTTAGGCTGGCTTGCCCTGCAATGTGGTCTGCTTTCTTCCTTCACAAAGCTCCCCCTGGTGTTTAATAAAGTCCAACTTTCCCTAATTCTTCTTTGGGCCCTAAATGCTTCTAATTGTCCTACAAAGCTATCTGTTGATGCCTCACATATTATTACCAACACTAGAGGATTTGGCCAAATTTTGAAAAATGTTGAGTGCACAGTAATTCCTCAACAAGTGTTCGTTTAACGAATTAGGATATTTCTACCAACCTCACACCGTAAACCGGGCAACCAAAACAGAAAGAGATAACTTAGTTCTAAGCTTTCACCTACTGATCATGTGACCTTGGGCAGGTCACATTACTTCATTCATTAATTATTTTTTCCCAACTTCCCCCATTTATTTATTTATTCAACATTCATTAGTTGCTAGTCCATGCTAGGCACCATCTCCAGTGCTAGAGACACAACAGCAGGCATAAAGATATGTTTTCTGTCCTCATGAACCTTCTAAGTAGAAGGATTTTCAAACTGCATCTGAATCAGTCAGAGACCTTGATAAAAACAGATGGGTAGGCCCCATCTCCAGAGTTTCTGATTCAGCAGGTCGGGGTTTGCATTTCCAACAAGTTCCCAGGTGATGGTGAGGCTGCTGGTCTGGAGACCACACTTTGAGAACCACTGGCTTTAAGAGGAAAAGGCATAATAGTATGATGAATGCTATGGTAAGTCCTGGGTGAAATGGGGACTCAGAGCCAAGGACCTAACCTAGTCTGTGGGAAAAGAAAATGTTTTCCCAGACATACACATTTAACCAATCCTGATTGTTCTTTTTCTCACTTTAACATCTCAAAAATCAGAACGCATTTGATGAAATACTGTCACATCATTTAAGCAGAAACAGTAATCAAGACAATTACTAGTAGCACTGGCACAAGGAGAGATGCATAAATCAATGGAATAGAATTGAGAATCCAGAAATAAATCCATATACCTATGATTGATTTTTGACAAGGGTGCCAAGATCATTCAATGGGGGAAAGAGTGGTCTTTTCAAAAAATGGTGTGGGAGCTGACAGGACTGTGTGCAAAAGAATGAAATTGGATACTCTATCTCATACCATATACAAAAAATTAACTCAAAATGGGTCAAAGACCTAACTATAAGAGCAAAACCATAAGACTCTCAGAAGAAAATATAGGGATAGATTTTCATTACATTGGATTTGATAGAGGATTCTTAGATATGACACCAACATCGTGAAAAACAAAAGAAAAAATAGATACATTAAGTTTCATCAAAAGTAAAAGTTTTTGTGTTTCAAAAAATACCACTAATAAAGCAAAAGGCAACACACAGGAGTAAATGTTTGCAAATCATATATCTGATAAGGGATTTGCATCTAGAATATATAAAGAACTCCTACAAAGACAATCCAATTAAAAATGAGGAAAGACTCTGAATAGATATTTGTTCAAAGAGGATATACCAATGGCAAATAAGCATATGACAAGATGCTCACCATCATTAGACATCAGGGAAATGCAAATCAGAACCACAATAAGATAATACTTCACACTCACTAGGATGGTTATAATTTGTTAAAAGACAGATATGGGCTGGGCATAGTAGCTCACGCCTGTAATGTCATAACTTTGGGAGGCCAAGGTGGGAGGACTGCTTGAACCCGGGAATTTGAGACCAGCCTGGGCAACACATTGAGACCCTGTCTCTACAAAAATATCAAAAAATTATCTGGATGTGGTGGTACATACCTGTAGTCTCAGCTACTTCGGAGGCTGAGGTGGAAGGATTGCCTGAACCCATGGAGGTTGAAGCTGTAGTGAGCCGTGAGCATGCCATTGCACTCCAGCCTGGGCAACAGAGTGAGACTCCAACTCAAAAATAAAATAAAATAACAATAAAAAGATAGATAATAACACGTGTTAGCAAGGTTTGGAAAAAATGAATCTTCACACTGCTGGTGGGAATGTAAAGTGGTGCAGATGCTTTTGGTAAACAGATGGCAGTTCCTCAAATGATGAAACGTAGTGTTACCATTTGACCCAGCAATTCCACTTCTAGACGTATATCTAAGAGAAATAAAAACATGTGCTAACACAGAAACTTATACACAAATGTTTATAGCAGCATTATTTGTAATAGCCAAAAGAAGGAAACAGCACAAATGTCCAGGGTTACAAATGAATGCACAAAATGTGGTACATTCATACAATGGAAGATCACTCTACTATAAAAAGGAGTAAAGTACTGATACATGCTACAGCAAGGATGAGTTGAGAAATATTACGCCAAGTGAAAGAAGTCAGTCACGAAAGACCACATATTGTCAGATTCTATCTGTATAAGGTATCCAGAACAAGGAGATACATAGAGGCAGCAAGTAGAATAGTGGCTGTTAAGAACTGGGAGTGGCAGAGCGGGGAGGTAGGGAGGTGATAACTAAAGACTAAGGGATTTCTTTCTGAGGTGATGAAAATAATCTAAAATTGACCATAATGATAGTTGCACATATCTGTGACTATAATAAAACCACTAAACTATGTACTTTAAATGAGTGCATTATATGGCAAATGAATTATATCTCAGTAAAGCTGCTTTTTAAAAAAATAGACACAGAGGCCAGGAACGATGGCTCACTCCTATAAACCCACCACTTTGGGAAGCTGAGGCAGGAGGATCGTTGAGCCCAAGAATTTGAGACCAGCTAGGGCAACATAGCCAGATCTCATTTTTCTCCTTTTTTTTTTTTTTTTTTTTTTGGAGTTGGAGTCTCACTCCGTTGCCCAGGCTGGAGTGCAGTGGCAAGCTCACGGCCACCCCAGCGTCGACCTGCTGGGCTCCAGCAATCCTTCCGCCTCAGCCTTCCAAGTAGCTGGAACTAAAGACACTTGCTACCACACCCGGCTAATTTTTGATTTATTGTAGACATGAGGTCTCGCCAAGTTGCCCAGGCAGGTCTTGAACCCGCGGGCGCAGGCAATCCACTTGCCTCGGCCT
Source organism: Carlito syrichta (assembly GCF_000164805.1). Lineage (NCBI taxonomy): Eukaryota > Metazoa > Chordata > Mammalia > Primates > Tarsiidae > Carlito > Carlito syrichta. Next base: position 349,264 of record NW_007246634.1, on the reverse strand, counting down.
CCCAAAGTGCTAGGATTGCAGGCTGAGTCACTGAGCACGGCTGCCAGATCCCATTTCTAAAAAGAAACAAAAAATTAGTCAGTGTGTTGATTCACGACTGTAGACCTAGCTACTAGAGAGACTGAGGGAGGAGAATCACTTGAGCCCAGGAGTTCGAGATTACAGTGAGCTGTGATTGCACCACTATGCTCCAGCCTGAGCAACAGAGCAAGACCCTACCTCTGAAAAAATACACACACACACACACACACGCACACACACACACACACCCCATATAAGCAGATACTTGAAGGATGAACTACATTTAACCAGGCAGAAGTAGGGGCGGGGTGAAATTTGGAGAAAGGAGAAGAATGTTTTTGTCCTGAGAGAAAGGACTTCTTTTCTGAAGGCCTGGGGAACACAAAACAAAAAAATGTGGTTACTGTTGACAAATATTTTATATGAGGAAGAGAAAGGCAAGAATTGAATCAGTAGGGCCAGGCCATAAATACCAACTTAAGTTGTTAGCCATTTATACTTTTGTGTAAATTACCTTTGGGCCAGCAGCCTCTCAGCAGATTGTTAGGAGGTTATCAGAAATGTATCAGCCCATTAGACCAGTGGTTCTCCAAGTATTGTCCAAGAATTTAAATTGGTACAGCCACAATATAAAACAGTATGGTGGTTCCTCAACTAATTAAAAATAGAACTACCATATGATGCAGCAATCCCACTTCTGGGTATATATCCAAAGAAACTGAAAGTAGTATGTCAAAGAGACATCTGCACTCTCATATTCATTGCAGCAATATTCACAGTAGCTAAAATATAGAATCAACCTAAGTGTCTGTCAATGTATAAATGAATAAAGAAATTGTGGTCTATACAAAGAGTGCAATATTATTCGGCCTTAAAGAAGAAGGAAATCCTGCTTTGTGCAACAATGTGGATGAGCCTGGAGGACATTATGATAAGTGAAATAAGTCATACACAGAAAGAAAAATACTGCATGACCTCACTTACATGTGGAATCTAAAATATGTCAAATATATAGAAACAAAAAATAAAATGGTGGCTGAGGAGGGAGTAATGGAGAGATGTTGACCAAAGGGGACAAATTTCAGTTAGATGGAAGGAATAAGCTACAGAGATCTATGGCACATCATGATGACAAGAGTTAATCATATACATGGTACACTGGAAATTTGCAAGCAGAGTAGAATTTAGGTGTTCTTACCACACCCAAAAAAGAAGACTATGTCAGGAGATGGATGTGTTAATTTACCCGACTGTAGGTTCCTTCAGGTCTGTCATCTGGTTCAGGTCTTCAGGAGCTGAACAACCTTTACCAGGGAGTTTCCTTCTTGTGAGCAAGTACCTTTGGCCATTACCTGGTGGCACTTGTCATCAGGGCTGGCAGGATTCCGTGCAGTGATATGCAAGACGGTGAGGGAGCGGCTTTGAGTTTCCCTTAGTTCTGAAATAGTGTGTGTGTGCACATATATACACATGTCATACTTATCACTCACATATGGGTACACTCAGTCAGAGAGTGGAGCCTTACTAGACTTTGAACCACTACACCCCTACTTAGCACACTGGTACCTGGGTTACTATAATAGGAAGATTTCCTTTCTGCAGCAGTGAAGTGGCAGACATTTTTCAGAGTCGAGAATGCACACCCCTCACTCTTACTATTTCTGCAAAGTTCTATGCTCTTTAAAGCTAAGAAATAGCTTAGTTGTGGAAGATGGCACCGAAAAGGAAAAGGCTGGCTCAAGTTAGCAAGGGACACTTACAGCACTGGCTTACGGGGAGGAGTGAGGCCACCTCAAAGCCATTTCTGAGCCCAAACTTCAGCCGTGAAATGTCATTTTGAGAAAGAATTCATAAAGTGTACTGGTCAGATGCAGTGAGACCCGAGGCCATCTCATCCCTCGGTTTCAGGAGTGCTGTGGCATGGTACAAAGGGTCTGTCAACAGCTGGAGAGATGAGGTCAAATCTAGTTCCTTGATTTAAAAAAATTTTTAAACTGCAGTCCCAAGATCGGAAGCAATCGCATCACATGAGAGTTTGTCACAAATGCACATTCCCAGGCCCCACCCCACACACACTAAATCAGAAATTTTGGAAATGGGACCCCACAATCTGGACATTAATAAGCCTTCCAGTTGATGGCACTAAAGTCTGAACGCCACTTCACTTGGCTTTTTACAAATCTGACATCCCTATAGGAGCCGGCACTTTTTAAAAACAGGGTCAATTTATTCATGGCGCTCTTGGCTTGAAATGTTCTGGCATCCCGCAGTGCATTTATTAGGCAGAAGTTTGACCTGGTCGCACTTACACTTCTGAAGGTCCCCTGTGACTGCTCTGTGGAGAGTCAATTAGAAAGAGCAGGAATGAACACCAGGAGTCAGATGAGGAGGCCACTGTGATAATCTAGGTATAGGCCGTGGGAGCTGGACACGAGACCCGTAGTGGTGAGGACATGGAAGAGCACAGCTGAGAGATGTGTGTGTAGAGTCAACAATCTTTTTGTTTCCTTTTTCTCTTTTTGTTATTGTGGTACAATACACATCACCTACAATTTATCATCTCAGCCATTTTTAAGTGAACAGTTCGGTGGCATTCAATGCATCCACAGAAATTTTTCATCTTTCCAAACAGAAACTCTGTAGCCATTAAACACTGACTCCCTGTTCCTCCCTCTCCCAGCCCCAGGTAACCTCTATTCTACTTTCTGTCTCTCCGAATTTACCCATTCTAGGTTCCTTATATAAGTGGACTCATACAGTCTTTTTGTGTCTGGCTTCTTTCAGTTAGCATAAAGTCTTTGAGGATCATCCATGTTGTAGCATGTGTTATAACCTTGTTCCTTTTTATAGCTGACAAATATTCCATTGTATGTATACACCACATGGTGCTTATCCATTCATCTGTTGTTGGACACTTTAGCTGCTTCCAGCTTTTGGCTATCGTGAATAATGCTACTATGAACATGGGTGTACACGTCTCTGTTCAGTCCCTGCTTTCAATTTCCTTTGTGTATGTACACGGGAGAATTGTTGGATCATATGGCAATTCTGGTTAATTTTTTTAGGAACTGCCAAATTATTTTCTGTACTGTTGCATCAGTTTGCTAACATTCCCACTAGCAATGTATGTGGCTTTTTTATTTTTCCACATTTATGCCAACATTAGTTATTTTCTGTTTTGTCGATAGTAGTCGTCCATGGGTATGAAGGAATATTTCATTGTGATTTTGAATTGTGTTTCCCTATTGATTAGTGACGTTAAGCATCTTTTCATGAGTTTATTGACCATTTGTATATCTTCTTCAGAGAAATGTTTATTCCAGTCCTTTGCTATTTTTAAAATTAGGTTTTTGGTGGTGGTTGTAGTAGGAGTTCTTTATATATCCTGGGATTCAGATATGTGATTTGCAACTTTTTAAAGTCATTTTGTGGGTTGTCTTCACTCTCTTTGATGCACAATAGAATTTGACTTTGGAAATATTCACTGAGTCATTCAATATGAATTGACTGAGTGCCAACTCTGCCCCAGGAGCTATGGAGGCACTAGAGAGGCAGCAGGAAAAAGACATGCTTGGTCTCAGGGTGAGGGAAGAGGATGGTGGATAAAGAAATTTAGAAAATCCCCCTTTAATACCATAGCCCATCTCCCATGGCTGAAATCTTGTTGGGTAATCCTATTTTGCATGTCAGAAGCAGAGAAATATCTTTCTCTTTGCATTATTTCTATAACAAATTCCACTTCTCCCCAGGCAGAAAGATGCTTTGATTGACCTGAAGCCCAGATGTTCCTGATATTTAAGGAGGCAATAAAGACCCAGCTGCTTTCCTCATCAAACATGGTGAATCTCTCAAGAGGCCTGCACCTTGGAGGGGCCCTAGTGCTGAAATTTCATTTGTCTCAAGGTAAATCCGCTTCTGGGCTTCTGAGCCACTTTGGGAACTTTTCTGAGGATAAAAACCATGTTGCCTGCCAGTGTAGCCAAGAGGAGCTGCAGTGAAGTAGGAACTGGTTAGGAAGGAAGGTGAGAGCAGGACTTTCCTGATCAACTGAGGGCTTCTCCCTCGAAGGGACCAACAGCACTCTTTTGGCCACAGATTTAATGGTTAAGTCCCATAAATTACCTACTGTAGGGGAAAGTAGAAGAGAAAATGTTCATCCCTCATTTTTCTGGTTCTATGAAGAGGCATACCCCCCACCCTCAATAGTCCATATTTTTCTCATTCATTCTCAGGGGAGAGCAGTCATTCCTCAGATTGGTGAATTTGACACAAGAAATCCCTTTTTGCTTTTCTCTTTGGGCAGCTGAGTTATACAGAAGGCACTGTCCCTTTTGTATACAGTTTAGATTGAACTCAATGTGTCCTAGCAAAGTTTTGTTGCTAAGAAAAAAGTTGTGCAATTGAGGAAAATTTCAGCTAACTGATGCTGGAAGACTGAATTGTCTTTCTATTCTTTCTACATAAAACGACATTTATAAAACCATTGTTTTGTGAAGAGGAAATCAAATAGTATGCAGCAAAAAAAATGTAGAAGTGTGTCAATATTTATTAATAGCTATCTAATAAATAAATTCATTTATTAAAAATAATATTAATATGCTACTTTCTGGATGTGTGATATTTGTAGTCTTTGTCAGCTTTATAAAATCATAATTTGTTATGCTTTCCTTTCTCAATCTAAATAAATATTCACTTTTATATCTAATTTTATATTCATAATTTTGGTTTCTTTTCTTAAAAGTGTCCCTCACATAGTATACACATCAGCCTCACAAAATTTGGATCGACCCTAACCCCTGACTTAATGAAATTAACTCTAAGATACTGAAAAGCTAAAAATCCACTTCCTTTTTTATTTTTCATCCCAAATTAAGTCCGTCAGGCTATCCAGTATAGCTTACCAAAGATTCTGTAATGAATTCAAATGACATGAAAATGATAATAAATACCAACACATCCCTCTTGTCATGATGTCACCATGGATTTAAAGTTTGAAGATTAAAATCCCAAAGAAGTTGAAGTCTGGGATTTTTGTGTTAAAGTTCAAAAGAATTAATCCAATATTTTTTGCCCCTGTGAGTTAAAGTCTAAAGTCCAAATTCCTTAGGTTAATTCAAAAAGAAATTGAAGGTGCACGTGCCTGCAGTCCCAGCTATTCAGGAGACTGAAGGGGGAGGAACACTTGGGCCCAGGAGTTCGAGACTAGGTTAGGCAATATAGCTAGATTCCATTTCTTAAAAGAAAGAAATGGAATGAAATGAAGTGAAAGTGTTTCCCAACCTCTTCTACTCAGTTCCAGCCGGAGGGTTGCTGGTGCCTGGATAAACAAAGTGGCTCTTTCAGTAGTCCAGTCTGGGATACTGGTGCTCCTTCAGGACATCCAAAATGTCATTTATCCTGTCACTTTTCATAACGTCTGAAGTGTTCACAAGAGACAAGGCTGTGGTGGCTCCAGCCCCACACCTATTAACTGGTAAAACAAAAACAAATAAAAAACCAAGCCAAGCCGGTTCGGTGGCTCAGCCTATAATCCCGCGCCTTGGGAGGCTGAGGTGAGTGGATTGCCTGAGCCCGCGGGTTTGAGACCCGCCTGGGCAACTTGGCGAGACCTCATCGCTACAATAAATCAAAAATGAGCCGGGCGTGGTGGCGCGCGCCTG
>NW_007246634.1:334383-343563 GCF_000164805.1 Carlito syrichta | reverse complement strand
TGCACTCCAGTCTGGGTGACAGAGTGAGACTCCAACTCAAAACAACAACAACAACAAAAGACCAAGCCAAACCCTGACCCTTCGAGCAACTGTCCAGTCAAAATTTATTTCCTAGAAACCGATACTTCAGTGTTGCCAAAGACACGGATAACTGAATGGAGGGAGGGAAGGCAGGGAAAGTCTTGCTGTCGGCCTCACCAGGAAAAAAACGAGTTAATCCCAGTTATCCAGGATCTCTCACTTGCACACTTCTATTTAATTAGGAGACTCTTCCTATCAAGAAATGAGTTACAGCACTCTACTGACCACTGTATATGCTGTCTTTTAAGGAGTAACTGGAAGGCTGAGGCAGAAGGATCGCCTAAGCCCAGCAGGTTAAGGCTGTGGTGGCCGTGAGTGTGCCATTGCCCTCCAGCCTGGGAGACAAAGAGTGAGACTCCAACTCAAAAAAAAAAAAAAAAAAAAAAAGGAGTAGCAATGAAGACATCCCTACTTTCTTGTAAAGTTTAGAAATTTGCAACCACTCCAATTATTACATTGCATTCTTATCTTTTTTTGTTATTTCTCCTGGCATATTGAAAAACTCCCAAAACCATCTTCCCTTTGAGTCTTAGTCATTTAAAGCTAGAAGCAGTATACAAACTCTGTATCACACATGGAACTCATCTGTAGTTTAAAGTTCTGAGCTGCAGATCTGGATGAAAAACACAATTAAAACAGCAAATGGTTGTTCCACTCATAATTACTGAGAGTCTATATACAGAAAGATACTTTTCTTCATAATCTGGCATTTCTCACCTTTATTGCACAATAGAATCTCTTGGGAAACTTTGAAGAAATAGTAATACCTGAGCTCCATCCCAGAGAAATTAAATCAGAATTTGAGGAAGGGAAGGGTGAGGAAGTGGAAGGATATAAGCATTTATTTAATAAGATTTTCTATGCAACTTTAATGTACATCCAGACCTAAGAACCATATGGCTTGCTGTGGTCTGCTGCAACCATGACTTCCCTTCCCTTCTCTATTCCTTAGTCTATTTCCTCATTTTGAAGGAATACATCCCAGCAGCCTCCTCAAAAAGGTGTGTGCACAGTATATAAATGTTTTGAGTTTTTAAATGTCTGATATGTCTTTATTTGGTTCTCACCTTTGACTAGTAGTTTGCCTATGCATACAAGTTTGTGTTGAAACTAATAATCCCTCAGAATTTTAAGGCATTGCTCAGGAATCCTGTGTTGTTCTTACAGATTCTTAGAGAATCCTATAGAGCTGTTGAGAAGTCCAATGCCACTGTAATTTTTATTCATTTGATTGTTACCTATTTTTTCTTTTGAAGGTTTTATTATCTTTAGCTCTGATGTTTTGAAATTATTCCTTCTTGGGAGGGAGGAAGGATGAGATAGAGATAGAGAGAGAGAGAGAAGGAGAGATAAAACATGCTTATATATTGTGTTGGGGATATACTACATCCTTTTAGTCAGGAGATTCATGTCAAACCTTAAAGAAATGACTTCCTTAATAATTTCCTTCCCTCCATTTTCTCTATGTTCATTTTCTGGAACTCCTCCTAGTTGATTATTTGACCTTCTGAATCAAGCCTTCAGATACTTTTTTTTTCTTTCTCAAATTTTCTTTGTCTATTTTTTCTGAAATATTTCTTTGATTATTTTCCAGCCTCATCATTGAATTTCTTATTTCATCCAACATATTTAATTTCTTTTTAATGCTATTTTAATAAACATAACAAAAAATTATTCTGGAAGTATTTAAGTTGATTTAGACATGTATATGGGAAAATAAACAAGCAAGAAAAGTCAGAGCAATTCTAGGAGGAACATGTTGAGAGGGGACAAGTTTGATCAGATATTAAAACACATACAAAGTCTTGGTGTTAAAAACAGTATGGAAGCTGGGCTCGGTGGCTCAGCCTGTAATCCTGCACCTTTGGGAGGCTGAGGTGAGTGGATTGCCTGAGCACGCGGGTTCGAGACCCGCCTGGGCAGCGAAACCTCATCTCTACAATAAATCAAAAACTCAGCCGGGCGTGGTAGCACATGCCTGTAATTCCGGCTACTTGGAAGGCTGAGGCGGAAGGATCGCCGGAGCCCAGCAAGTCGAGGCTGCGGTGGCCGGGAGCGGTCACTGCACTCCAGTCTGGACGACAGAGTGAGACTCCAACTCAAAAACAAAACCAAAAACAAAACAGTATAGAAATATGCATGAAAGGATAAACAGTTCTAAGGAGCAGAATAGAAAGCCCAGAAATAGATTCAGCCTTTCAGAGAAAGGTGATATATGTCAAAGGTGGCATCTCCAATTAATGGAATAAAGATGAACTTTTTAGTAAAAGTTGTTGGGGTAAGTGGATGGCCATTTGGAATAAGATGGAGTTAGACCCATGCTTCACAGCATATATCAAGATACACTCAAAATGAGTAAAAAATGTAAATGTAAGTAATTAAACTGCATAATATATGAATATCTAATAGAAGAAAATAGGGTAAATTTCATTTTTCTAAAGAAGGAAGAAGGCCTTTCTAATTATAATTCAGAATTCAGAAACCATCAAAGAAAAGATTGATAGCTACATAACAAAAACTTTTATATGGCAAAAATACCAAAAGCACAATCAAAAGATAGAGTAAGAAAATATTTGCAAATTATATCAGAAAGAATTAGTCTCCCTTTGTAGTGCTCCTAGAAATCGAGACAAAAAACAAAGAGCAAAGGAGACAGAGAGTTCATAGGAGAAAAAACTATAAATGACTTTAAACATATGAAAACATGAACAACTTCACTTGAATAAGAAAAATATAAATGTAAACAATACTAAGATGACATTTTTCACTTATTATATTGGCAAAAAAAAAAAAGAATTCTAAACATTTGACATCACATTTTGTTGGAAAGGCTGAGGAGAAATAAGTACTACTGTATTTTGTTGTTACAAAATCACGCAACTTCCTATGGAATGGAATCTGGTAATATCTACTAAAAAGACATTTTTCCTTTGACTCAGCAATCCCACCTCTGAGAATATGTCCTACACAATCTCCAATATGAGTATAAAAAATTTATATACAAGTCTATTCAGTGTGATATAATTTGTAAAATTTACAGATTATGAACACCCACATATAGAACAGTCCAGTACTAGCTGAATAAGCTAAGCACTCCCATTCGATGGGATACTACACAGCTGTAGAAGAGTCCCCATGCTGATATGGAGAGATCTGCAGGCTACACTGCTAAGTGATTAAAGCAAAGTGCAGAACAATGTATAGAATATTATTTGATTGGATGTATATAGTATGTTGCCTTTGGTGTAAAAAGGAGAATATACGAATATATATTGTATTTGACTTCACTTATTATAAAGAAACACTAGGAAGTTAAACAGAAAATTAATACAAATATTCTCTGGGAGAAATGTTTAATCAATACTTAATTTCTCTAAGGATGTTAAATAGATTTGAGTGAATTGTGGGTTTTTTTTTCTGTTTCCTGAATTATTTACTTAAGTTTCTTATCAATTCAGAATGCTTTCAGCTGCAAGTTATGAAACACTTGAACAAACAAAAAGGGGGTTATTTTTCTCCTATTACAAGAAATATGGTGATAGGCAGATGTTGGCATTGATTAACACCAACCAGATATTGGCTGGTAGCGCTATTGCTATTTTGACCTTCTCCTTATGACCATAAGGTTGTTGCCGCAACTCCAATCACCATATCTGCATTTATAGTAAGAAAAAAAAAATAGAAAAGATAATGCCAGCCCTTTCTGACCCATTTATCAGCAAAGCAAAAGCTTTTCCAGAAGCCTCCTAATAGACTTCCCTAAGCTGAGTTGTTTGGCTCCCCCAAAGAGAACAGGATTCTCATAATCCATGACCCATCATCTAGTGGCACAATACCACCCTGAAAATATTTAGGGTTCTGTCAAGTGAAAGAATGGGCCTGGCAGGATAGGCTATAGTCTATCTCTGTCGCATTGGGAGGGCTCCCTTCTAAATCACTGGTTGTCCATTCTTATACAAGAGTGAGGTATCAAGAAAAGCTGCAGAAAGTGGGCCTCCATTGGGCAAGGCTTACTGCAGGGCAGGCTTCATGCTAGGATGAGAGGGCAGACTTTTCTCGCCAGAGAGTTTACCCTTCTTTTATAGAACCCCAGATATCAGTGTGGCAAGATAGTTTCTGCAGCCCCATTCAGTTCTTCCAGAAAGGAATCCTTTTCCTTGGGGAAAGCGTAAGAGGAAGGGACTTGAGGATCTGGGATCAGACCATTGCAATTTCAGACTTTCAGAGTGATTAGATCCAGCATGCAGTCAAGCCCCTGATGACAACCCGAATCCTCAAGACTATCCTCCCATTTCCTGATATCATTAAGGCAGTGGTTTTCAACTGGGAGAGATTTTGTTCCCCAGGTAGGGAGGCCAGATTTAACACACAACAATTCAAGGCGCCTAGTTAAATTTGAGTTTCTGATGAACAACAGATAATTTACTTGCTTAAGTACGTTCCAAATATTGCATTATTTTTCTGAAATCCAAATTTCACTGGGAGCTCTGTAGTTTGTCTATACCCAGGGGACATTTGGCAACATCTAAGGACATTTTTGTTTGTCACAACTTGGGAGGGTGTGCTAGTGGCATCTGGTAGATAGAGGCCAGGGATGCTGCTAAACATCCTACAATGCATAGGCAACCAAGAATTATCCAGTAAATGGCAACAGTGCTGAGGATGAGAAACCCTGCTCTTTCTTTTCAGTTTCTCCAGAGAATAAAGCTCCAGTCCCCTGCCTGACATTTTGTGCCTGGGGGAGGCACACTCATCTATTTTTTAAATCTCTGTATGATCTATTTTCCATGGTCACAGCAAAGACGAAAATATTCCTTCTTCTTAGTTTTCTTTTATATCTAATAAGCATTCCAAGGAAGTGCTGAACAAGATAAGACCACATTTATGTTAAGTTGAGGGGCATGAAGGCTGGCCTGCCTATGTTCCTTTAGCCCTTTCCAGGTAATTCTCAAGTTCAGAGCCAGCCTCGCCAAGCAGCTGGGAAGAGCCGGGGGTCGGGTTGGCGCTGGGCTGGCCCATCTCCTCCAGGCAGGAACCCCACCTTCCTAACTAAGCAGGGAGGGGAGCCACACACAGCTGCCTTCCCATGAAGAGCTGCTTTCTTCGCAGGCACTGGGGCAGAGGGGAGAGAACAGCACTAGGTGGGGATAGTAGGACACGGCTGTGAATCGAACAACAAAACAAAACAGGAGAGGAAGGAAGCAATGGGGTGGGGATGGTTCTGAGTGCTTTCTGGTTATGAGATGTGTATAAATTCATGGGAGGTTATTTGAGGATATTTATCCCAAGCCCTATTCACAGTTGTCCTTAAAATGAATACCAGGACATTAGAATGCAGGGACAATCGCTCCTTCTCTGCAGTGACATGCCCCCATTTTCTTCCCTCCGGCAGATCCCTGTGTCTCCCTTCACACGTGTGGGTATGTGTGCAGACAGAATGAGCAGGAATCGTTATCATCCACTTTGTAGATGTTGATGTCCCAGAGAAAAGAATTGCTAGCAGGGGTTTTCCAATTATTTTATTTCTTAGTAAAGAATATGCAAACTTAAAAAATATATACCAATCACCTCTGACTCAAGGCTAGAGAAGGGAGGTTTTTGAGAAAGTAAAAATAAAAATCTATTCAGGCGTTCATTAAGTAAAGCAAAATGAATCAGGCTTTTGGTTACATAAAAGCTTGGCTTTTTATGGAAAATCTGTCTTTGCAGTTCTCCGCTTGCTAGGGAAAGGAACGCAAGAGGTATAAGAAGAGGGACTGTGCAGACAGTTTTATAAACACTGGAAAAGTCCCTTTTAGGCTCAGCTGTGTCCTGGCATGGCCTAGATAATGGGGATGGGGGGCTGGGTAGCCTCTCCCTCCTCCATGGCCAGAGATGTTGTAATTTTTATCTGAACTCTTGAGGCAATCTATTTCTGTCTCTCATCTTTGGAAAATCTTGTTGTAAACTAAACTAATTTTAAAAAGAAAAAAATCCTTTTTCTTTACATCCATTATAAAAGTAGTAAAGATATTCAAGAGAAAAAATACTTGAACAATTCAAAGAGCATAAAAAGTAAATAGTAATTGAATCATATTGGAGCCCATAGCTAAACATTTATAGAGACCACCCTGGCCTTTGACCTATTGCTTTCCAGAATTTACTCTAGGCTTAGTTTTTCAATGTAAGTACTTGTGATAACTTCTTAAATGCAGGGTTATATCTCACTTTTTTAAAAAAAAAGAACTACTATTTATTGAGTGCTCACTATTTTCTAGATTTTTGCTAAGCACTTTGTATACATAATTTCACTTAATGATCAAAACAATCTGATGGAGAAAATACTGTCGTTATTTCCCATTTTACAGATGAAAAACTGAGTCTCTTATTAGCCACAGAGCTAAGAAGTGGCTCAAGCCATATCTTACACTTAATATTGAACATAAATTTTCCCATGTTATAACTCTACTTAAACACAATTTTAATTATTTTCCAATGTTTTGCACTTCCATATTGCAAGTTATTAAATCATTGACCTATTAATGGACATTTGGGTTACTTCCAATTTTTTGTGGTTATGGATAATGTTGAATTTCTTTTATTTATGACTGTGGATGACGCAACAAAGATCTTTGAGCATAACTATTTTGGATTTAGATTTTTCCAAGATGGATTTCTAAAAATAAACAAGAAATTGCTATAAAAACATTTTAAAGTAGCTTTACAGATAAAGGGTCACATTGATGTCCAAATAGACTTCTTTCTCTGTATCTTCATCATCAATACAATTATTTCAAAAAGTTAGGCAAGGTACAGTGGCTCATACTAATAATCACAGCACTTTGGGGGGCTGAGGTGGGAGGATTTCTTGAGAACAGCCTGAGCAACATAATGAGACCTCATTTCTACAGAAAATTTAAAAAATGTGTCTGGCGTGAAAACGCATGCCTGTAGTCCTAGCTACTTGGGAGGCTGAGGTGGAAGAACCACCCGAGCCCAGGAGGTCGAGGCTATGGTGAGCCATGACTGTGGCACTGTACTCCAGTCTAGGTGACAGAGTGAGTCCCTGGTTTAAAAAAAAAAAAAAGTTTCAGTTGAATTTCAAAATCAAGAATTAGTAAAGTTGATTGAATTTAATTTTATTTTGTGAATAATTGGGTCAAATTTTTTTGACCAGATATAAGTCTCCTTTTATGTATTTTTTAAATCCAATTTTCTATTGGGGCAGTAATTTTTTCCTTTTTTCTTTTTTTTCCCCTTGTTCCAATTTCATTAATGTCTTTCTAACCAATTTGAATGAAGAATCAGATAGTAAATATTTGCTATTTGTCATATTCTCAGTATTATCCTCATGTTGCTATTTTTCTTTAACATTTTAAAAAATATAACATTTGAAAATGTTTACTTAAACCTCTTGGTGTATTTAACTGTGACGTTCAGTTATTCAGAGTTCAGATATTCACTTCTCTTTTCCTCTGAGTAATCTGCTTTTTATAACACTTCCGAGAGATTTGTCAGTAGTATTTGTAAAAATTATGGTTCAAAATAGCACAGAGAGAAAAACAACAAAACCCCACCTCAACCCTAGCTTTATTGAACAACTGGCTGCTGTAGCTGCAGCTCTCAATCCACCCAGAACTGATGGTACCAGCTTACTCTGGATTTCCCTCCTGGCTCCTCTATTCCCCTGGTGAGTCATCCATTCCAGTGTTTAACAGGTCTCATTATATGATGTAGAAAATTCTTCATCACAGCTAATTTGCAACTCTTATTCTGTCATGCAAATTCATTTGTTTTTGTTCTACTCTCAGCAGAAACGACATGGCTAGGCATTGTCTTCCAAGTATTGATTCTTCACATAGAACGCTTGCCCAGGATGGTGGGTTCACAGTACATATTTTGTTATTAAAATTCATATTTAAAATATCTAATTAGAACTATTCTCAGATGTCTTTCTCCACGTTGAGTGAGCTAACAATTATTTCTTTTTAGTTTTCTTTTTTTAGAAAGCAGGATTTATTGAAAGGACAGAAAAGCTCCCAAAGTGAGAGGGGACCTGAAGGATTGCCTCTTTTTAGTTTTCTTTTATTTTTTTTAACCTCTTGGATCATCAATGTATTTCTCTCTAAATTACTTTCAGACTTACTTATTATTCCAGACTTACTTATTATTAACCTACTTATTTCCAGGTGCTCACAGTCCTCTTGAAGTATAGTCTCCAAGCTGAGACAGAGAAGTCCGTCCTCCTATCTCACCTGCTCCAGAACTCTGCCGGAAGTGGACTGTTAGCATCTTTGCCAGCAATTTGATCCACCCAAAAGAAGTGGGAGAAGTGGTATAGATTAGGGGTCCCCAACCCCTGGGCCATGGACCGAATATGAGTCCATAACCTGTTAGGAACTAGGCAGCACAGCAGGAGGTGAGCAGCAAGTGAGCAAGCAAAGCTTGTCTATATTTACAGCTACTCCCCATCACTGGCATTACCTTCTGAGCTCCGCCTCCCATCATATTAACAGCAGAATTAGATTCTCATAGGAGCACAAACCCTATTGTGAACTGTGCATGCGAGGGATCTAAGTTGTACACTCCTTATGAGAATCTAATGCCTGATGATCTAAGGTGGTGATGCTAGCACTGGGGAGGAGCTGCAAATACAGATTAACATTAGCAATGAGGTTTGACTGCACAGAGACCATAATAAGCCAGTTGCTAGGAGACTCATCAAAACTCCATTACTGAGTGGCAAGTGAGTTGATGTACTTCAATCCTCAGCTGCATCTGGTGGCAGGCTTCAATTCAGAATCTGACACTTAATTTTAGTCCGCACATGGCCCATCCATTATTTACCACTTTCATCCATGCCTCCTTTTTGGTTTTGGTTTTAATAATTATAAGTTGTATAATTATTACATTATAGATGACAATGTAATAATAGAAATAAAGTGCACAAGAAATGTTATGCACTTGAATCATCCCCAAACTCTCCCCTCCCCCCAGTTCAAGGAAAAACTATCTTCCACAAAACTGGTCCCTGATGCCAAAATAGTTAGAAACCACTGGCATAGATGTCTGTTAGGTTTGTTTTCCTCTGAATGGACACAGACCGAAATGCAGATGGCA
>NW_007246634.1:315012-334363 GCF_000164805.1 Carlito syrichta | reverse complement strand
TGTATACTATAACAAAATGACTGACGGTACTGGGAAACTATGGGGGGGAGGGGGAGGGGATTAACAGTAGCAAATATCTGTCTGGGGCTGGGAAAACACCTCTTATTAACAGGGTGTCTGAATGAAACGTAATTGTACACCTAACCCTTAACTGTACCCCACAAAACTATAATAAAAATACTGATTAATTATTAAAAAAAAAAAAAAAAAAAAAAGAAAATTCTTCATCACAGCTAATTTGCAACTCTTATTCTGTCATGCAAATTCATTTGTTTTTGTTCTACTCTCAGCAGAAACGACATGGCTAGGCATTGTCTTCCAAGTATTGATTCTTCACATAGAACGCTTGCCCAGGATGGTGGGTTCACAGTACATATTTTGTTATTAAAATTCATATTTAAAATATCTAATTAGAACTATTCTCAGATGTCTTTCTCCACGTTGAGTGAGCTAACAATTATTTCTTTTTAGTTTTCTTTTTTTAGAAAGCAGGATTTATTGAAAGGACAGAAAAGCTCCCAAAGTGAGAGGGGACCTGAAGGATTGCCTCTTTTTAGTTTTCTTTTATTTTTTTTAACCTCTTGGATCATCAATGTATTTCTCTCTAAATTACTTTCAGACTTACTTATTATTCCAGACTTACTTATTATTAACCTACTTATTTCCAGGTGCTCACAGTCCTCTTGAAGTATAGTCTCCAAGCTGAGACAGAGAAGTCCGTCCTCCTATCTCACCTGCTCCAGAACTCTGCCGGAAGTGGACTGTTAGCATCTTTGCCAGCAATTTGATCCACCCAAAAGAAGTGGGAGAAGTGGTATAGATTAGGGGTCCCCAACCCCTGGGCCATGGACCGAATATGAGTCCATAACCTGTTAGGAACTAGGCAGCACAGCAGGAGGTGAGCAGCAAGTGAGCAAGCAAAGCTTGTCTATATTTACAGCTACTCCCCATCACTGGCATTACCTTCTGAGCTCCGCCTCCCATCATATTAACAGCAGAATTAGATTCTCATAGGAGCACAAACCCTATTGTGAACTGTGCATGCGAGGGATCTAAGTTGTACACTCCTTATGAGAATCTAATGCCTGATGATCTAAGGTGGTGATGCTAGCACTGGGGAGGAGCTGCAAATACAGATTAACATTAGCAATGAGGTTTGACTGCACAGAGACCATAATAAGCCAGTTGCTAGGAGACTCATCAAAACTCCATTACTGAGTGGCAAGTGAGTTGATGTACTTCAATCCTCAGCTGCATCTGGTGGCAGGCTTCAATTCAGAATCTGACACTTAATTTTAGTCCGCACATGGCCCATCCATTATTTACCACTTTCATCCATGCCTCCTTTTTGGTTTTGGTTTTAATAATTATAAGTTGTATAATTATTACATTATAGATGACAATGTAATAATAGAAATAAAGTGCACAAGAAATGTTATGCACTTGAATCATCCCCAAACTCTCCCCTCCCCCCAGTTCAAGGAAAAACTATCTTCCACAAAACTGGTCCCTGATGCCAAAATAGTTAGAAACCACTGGCATAGATGTCTGTTAGGTTTGTTTTCCTCTGAATGGACACAGACCGAAATGCAGATGGCAGGCCCCAGGAAACAAGGCTGGGGGCAGAACAGAGCTCTCAGGTACAGAAGCATCAGGTACAGGAAGGAAGTTATTTGACTCATAAGTGGACATTGGGTTGAAGATTAACCAGTTTCAACAATGACACGTTGCCATTTGTCATGAAAATATTTATCATTATCACAAGACAATATACTAAAGTCAATAGACAGTCCTACATGAAAACTCTCAACATAAGGTATTTTCCTTTTTCTTGAGAACAGCATGTTCCCCAGTCCTTAAAATACCCCCAAGAAAAATCAAATTAATAAAAATAACAGTGATATAAGCTTTGTGTCTGTGTCACCTTACATCTGAGTAATCTGATGGCATACATCATTATTCATACTTTGGAATAAGGGAAGAGCATTGACTGCTGTCTATTGTTTTGCTTCAAAACTAAACGTATGTGGTTTGAATTTTAAGTCATCATAAGGGTCACTTGTCAGTGTTTGACAACCTTAGTTGTTACCCAGATTGAGAATGTGCTCAGATGCTATGCCAACAATCTCACTCACAGGTGAAAGTCATTACCAATATAATAAGCCAAGAGGAGATAAGAGCTTCATTCTGGGGTCAGGACTGCTTATCAACAGAACAGAAATGTGTCAGTTTTTTAAAGGGCTTAAAATTTTCACTAGAAAGATGGCCACAAGAAAATAGTAGAAAGCATGAAATAATCAGAATTAATCAAACTTCTAAACCTTATTTTAATTTATTTTATTTAGGGTCTTATAACCCTAAAAATTCAATTCATTATATATTTTTTAACTTACTAATAATTCTTGCCAAAATAGATTCATATTTTTAGATATTTATGGACTTTGAAGCAAAACCAAAAATAATGAGTTATGACTACTATTTTTAGTATCACCAAAAGCTTACTACATGGCAACCCTCATAATAAATGCTTTGTATGGGTTATTTTATTGAATTCTGTGAAACAAGTATTATTATTATTCCCATTTACAGATAAAGAAACTAAGGCTCAACCAGTCATGTCTGTAATCCATGCACTTTGGGAGGCTAAGGGAAGAGGACAGCTGGAGCCCAGGAGTTCAAGACAAACCTGAGCAACATAGCAAGACCTCATCTCTACTTAAAAAAAAAAATCATAAAAGTCAATCTTTAAGTGAAGACTACTTGATAAAATAATGTGAATTAAATTGTAGCATTAATAAATGAATGAATTTCTATAATTAAAAAAGTACAAAATGTGTAAAATTCACTCTAGTAACAAAAGTATATTGAATTTTTAAAAAATAAAGAAATGAAGGATCAGAGAAATTAAGTAACTTAGCCAAGACCGTGTAGCTAGTAAGTAGTGGGTGCAAGATTTAAACTCAAATCTGTGATTCCAAAACTTAGGCTCTTAATCCTCACTCAGGGTTGTTTGAAGCCTACCAAACCACCAGCTGTGTGACCTTAACCATGCTACGTAAATCTTCTGAGCTTTAGTTCCCTCATATATACAATGGACTTCTGTAGTGACATCTGCTGTTCCTGCCTGCCTAGTATCTATTTCCCCCTTGATTTCTAACATTATTTTAATTTCCTCTTGGATGATCACCTTCTTCTATTCGTATTTAGTTGTATTTATTTTTGAGTTGGAATCTCATTCTGTCGCTCAGGCTGAAGTGCAGTGGCACAATCACAGCTCACCACAGCCTCAACTGCCTGGGCTCAAGCAATCCTCCTACCTTAGCCTCCGAGGAGCTGGAAGTAGAGACGCATGCCACCATGCTTGGCTTTTTTTTTTTATTTTTTGTAGAGACGGAGTCTTGCTGTTTCCCAGGATGGTTTAGAACTCCTGGGCTCAAGCAATCCTCCCGCCTCAGTCTCCCAAAGTGCTAGGATTACAAGTATAAGCCATCATGCCCAGCATTTTTATTTTGTATTTATTTGTTTGTAAGTATTCTTATTGGCACAGATGGAACTGACAGGGCCTCTCCATTCTCCACAGGACACATGTGACCCAAGTCTAGTCAATCAAGATATGCTGTTAGGTTGGTCACATGACCTGAGCTAAACCAATGAGATTGGCTAGCTCCCCTTGGCTATCCCCACTGGGAAAGAGGCATTCTCTTCCCTAGAAGGGAATGTAAGCCTAGAAGTGCTGGTAGCCATTTTGCCGCTATCTAGGGAGAGTCGGCCAGAGGATAAAACCAAACAACGAGAGAAAGAGCTTAAGTCCCCACACTTGACCATTTTTGAAGTTTCTTAAACACTTGGATTCTCCAATTGTATGTGACACACATTCTCTCTTTTAGATAAGCCAGTGTGCAATAGGTTTGGGCCTCTTGCCACAGAAACTCTATGTAAAATGCAGTATGTAAAATGCCTAGCACAGTGGCTGACATGTATTAAGCCTTCCATAATGTTAGAAATTACTAAGATGTGTTACCGAGTAGATTCAAGATCTTTGAAAATATAGGAACTGTTTTGTTTTGTTTTGCTTGTTTAGTCTAAAGAGGAACACAATTTCCACCCACCTTCCAGTTTAATATTCTGCCAGAAGGAAAGCCGTTATAGAACCTAATTAAATGCTCCAGGTCAGCTTCATTGAATGCAAAAGAAAGACTCTTCATCTTGTACTGCTGATGTTCCAAGGCTTCTGTTGTATAATTATCTCGTGTGTACATACATCTTTAAGTCTGGAACATCCTACACATCATATTTACATGAACGATTCATTTGAAGAAAAGATTTGGTATCTTTAAACGTGTTTGAAAATGATGTATCTAATCATCCAATTAAACCAACCAGGAAATACATCTGTGAGCTTGGTGAGCTGGACTCGGCTCAGACTTCTAGCCAAGTATCTGTTCCATCACTCATCTCTGCTGACTTTTTGCCACCTGGATGCTGAAATGTGACAGGCTCCAAAGTCATTCATTTTCTTTTGGAGCTAGCATCAGGATTACTCGGTGGTCAATTTTGGAAAATGACCTTTCAATAGGTTAGCTGATAGGTTTTGTGACTCCCGCTGTTGAACACTCAGCAGGCTCCATTCTACCTGCTCTGGGTCAAATAACTAAACACTTGCCTATCCTATAATATTGCACTATGCTGCCTCAGAAATAAACAGCTGACAGTGAAGAGCTCAGAAAATTAGTTGGTGCCAAGAGGATAGACTGCAAGAGTGAACAAAGAAGTTAATTTAGTCAGAAGCTTTTTCTACTAGGATGAAGAATGATCTTGGATTCTTTCATTGCATCACAATTGTTTAATTGTAGGATTCTCTGGAATGCAAGTAGGACTGAATTTGAATTCCCTTCTAGAGTTTTCTTTCAGTCTCTTTGAGAAACATAAGATTAAAAAATGGAAAGACAAGTGCTATTCTGGTGCTAAAGCCCAGTGATAGCAACTATTGATTTTATGTGACAGTGCCCTAGGATTTACTTCAGTGCTTTTAACCTTTCTCTGATTGAGACTCCTACAAAAAGGTGTGATATTTTTTCCAAGTATATTTTAAACTGACTTTACTATTAAGAAAAGAATAATAGAATATTAGCTATCAGCTTCTAATAGCTAATAGCATGGCTAATTGCTGAGAAAGGACTACTTTATTAAGGCAAACATTTTCTTAATAACTAGTGACGTGGGGTCTAAACGACCTCTTCCATTAATCTCTAAGAAGGTCATGTTTAGAATAAACATATATACTAGTGTTTTATATGACACAGTGTCATATAAAACACTGTGAATATATAAAAACACAAGGAGAAATATCTCCAGTGACAGTTTTAGTGTCTGTGGTTAAGGCACTGAGCTGGGCTGATTTAGATGTCTTAAAACAATGAGATTTGGAACCCTTTCTTGGCCAGCACTCTCCTAAGGCAACCTTCAAAAGGAATCAGTTCAGCACTCAATTAATCCTTCTCTTGCTTATGACTTTTAAAGTGGACTGGATTTACTACAGCCATAAACCAAGGAATGATACAGTGTTGGAGTTTTCTTTTTCTATTGGCTCAACAGAGCAATCCCAGGTTTGACAGTGCCTCACTACCTTACCTTGGAGTAGTCACATAACCTCTATGTCCAGGTGGCTCCACTTAAAACCAAAGATGCTAACATTGACCTGAAGATTCAGGGAAGAGTATTTTCTTTTTTGTTTGTTTGTTTTGTTTTGTTTTGAGTTGGAGTCTCACTCTGTCACCCAGACTGGAGTGCAGTGGCCGCTCTCGGCCACTGCAGCCTCGACCTGCTGGGTTCCGGTTATCCTTCCACCTCAGCCTTTCAAGTAGCCGGAATTACAGGCATGTGCTACCACGGCCGGCTGATTTTTTAATTTATTGTAGAGATGAGGTCTCTCTGCCCAGGCGGGTCTCAAACCCATGGGCTCAGGCAATCCACTTACCTCAGCCTCCCAAAGGCACGGGATTACAGGCTGAGCCACCGAGCCCGGCTCGAGTATTTTCTTAATGACTCGAAGGCACTTAGGACCTATAAAGCCCTGTAAAAATCTCTCCTGAAATAATATTGGGATAGCCTAAGTGAAACATGATAGTCAATGACCAGAGTGGAAAGAAATTGCATAGATACCACTTTGATGTTCTGTGAAATTTAGGCAGTGAAAGATGTTCTTTCTCCACCACAGAGCCTAAAGGACAAATACATCAAAGTAAGTGTACGCTTGTGCATTTGCCTTCTACTTACTACCCTCTGGGTATATTGTAGCAATGTGATGTGTGATTCAAAGCAGTCTTTATGTGTCAAAAAAGTCTGAGTTCTCCTCATTGCCTTTGGCTTTTGTTAACCAAGAAGACAGAATAAAAGTTTGTGCTATGAGACTCACCGGAGCAGAAAATACTAACACTGTTGGAGTGTGTAAGGGTCTGTCTAGGAACTGTAGGGGAGTACGTTGAGGGAGAGATGCACAGGCAAGTGGATACCCTGTCACTCAGCTTCACGTTTTGGAAAATGTGTTGGTGTGCTCCTGTAATATGAAGCATTTCCAGACCAACAGAGGCCAATTTAAGGCAACACTTTAAAGGGGATGATACTGGCTATAGAAGTGGGCATTGTCCTTTTTGGCTGCTCATTACCTGTACCTCCTTCCTATGTTTGTGGAATTCTTCTACCTTATGAGTTTGGGTGGGAGACAGACAGATGAGTTTTTGGTGGGAGTTTGGTGGGAGACAGAGTCAGCTTTCCACTCTAGAAGGTGAAAATGCAAGCTGTTAATTTTTCCCCGGGGCACAGCCACAGAGGTACCTTGCCTGGACATTGAGAAGAGGACTAGTGACAAAAAGAAGGGGCCAGAAAGAACTGTCTCTCTGTCAGTGGCAGAGGTTCAGCTTCATGGGCAGCAGAGAGAGTGGTGCCTGGGCAACCTCCATATCCAGAATGAGCAGCACCCATGGTCCAAATTCATATCTGGTTCCCGGAGGTAGCCACAGAGGTGCTCTTTCTGCAGCAGTTCAGCAATGGGATTTTGGGCATTACTCCTGGTGGGACGTCCCAAACTTGGTCCCAGTGATTCTGTGATATAACTGGTATCCTTTTGTTGTTGTTAACTTTTCAATATGAGCATTTTCAAACATATACAAAAGTGGAAGGAATAGTATAATGAACCCTCTTTTTCCATTTCTTACGTCCCCACCCCTACTCCTCCTGGTCTAACTTACTGTAAAAGTCACACATTGTAATCGAAAAACTCAATAAATTTTAGTAAATTTATACAGTTGTTCAGCCATCACCACAATCAAGTCACATTTTTTTGTTTTAGAGTATAGTTCTTTGAATTTTGACATACACATAAATTTGTGTAACCATCGCTGCAACCAGGATACCGTGTTCATTACCCCCCAAATTCTCCTCCTGCTATCTGTAGTCACACACTCCCCCACTCCTAAACCATGGCAACTACTGTTCTGTTCTCTATCCTTAGAGTTTTGTCTTTTCTAGAATGTTATATAAATGGAATTTTGTGTTTGGTGTCTTCTCTTCAGTATAATGTCTTTGAGATTCATCCAAGTTGTTTTATGTAGCCCATTCCTTTTCATTGAATAGTATTATGTTGTACAGATGTGCTACAGTTTGTTTATCCATTTACCTATTCATGAACATTTAGGTTGTTTCAATTTTGGGAGGTTACTACCTAGTATTTTTTTTTTTTTTTTGAGTTGGAGTCTCAATCTGTCACCCAGACTGGAGTGCAGTGGCCGCTCCCGGTCACTGCAGCCTCAACCTGCTGGGCTCCGGCGATCCTTCCACCTCTGCCTGCCAAGTAGCTGGAACTATAGGCGCGCGCTACCACACCCGGCTAATTTTTGATTTATTGTAGAGATGAGTTCTCGCCAAGTTGCCTAGGTGGGTCTCGAACCTGCGACCTCAGGCCGTCCACTCACCTCAGCCTCCCAAAGCGCAGGATTACAGGCTGAGCCACCGAGCCCGGCTACTACCTAGTATTTTTAAAATATATTTATTTTCCTAATTGAGCCAGTCAGAGTTGGTTTCTACTGATTGCAATTAAGAATAAGATGGTACTGAGGTCCAATAGGAGGTACACACTTCACCAGTATGTAGACCACTTATGTACCCAATCCTGACTTGAACCTCATATCTTTAAAATTAAAAAAAATAAAAAAAGAATAAAATGGTTATTCCTCTCTGCCTGGAATGCCCCCAGATCTCACCAGCCAAGGATATAAATAAGGTTACTTTACACTTATTTCGCTACACTTGTATATGCTTATTTTGTTAGATAACCCACACCTGGATAATTACAATATCTCAGGTTTTGTTTTGTTTTCGTGTTTGTTTTGAAGGGGCATCCTCAAGCCCTTTCTGTCCACTGTCCTTCTCAGCAAGATGACTCATCTCCACTCACTGCTCCAGAGTCTCAAGTAATCACCCACACATCACATCTGCTTTGTGATAGGTAGTGACTTGAGAATTCTGCCCTCTTGGCTTATATTTTTAGAGGCCCCAGGAAAGATCCTTAGACCCCAGGCATTGCAGAGTTTCATGGGGAAAATGCTTTAATTTTATATAAGCTCCTTCCTCTTTAGAGTTCATGTTGGTTTCAAGGGGACTGGCTTTGGGCAGGCTTAGGCCATGACCACTGTTCTCTACTTTGACCAACTGCCCCGTCCATACTGTAGACATGTTTTTTATCCCCATGGGATGAGTTCACTCTCAGGGGTGCTATGATCCTTGAGCCTTCTCTTTGTGAATTGGCATTCCCCTGCCAATTCACCAGATATGTCTGTCTTGGTGGTATCTTCCACTATACATCTCCATCATGGGGCAGATGAGCAAGTTCAAAGGACTGGAGACCTCCAAGAGGGTCCCAGAGTGTCCGCTGCTTTTTTTCTCATCCTATGCCTAATTCTCCTTCTCTGTTTTCAAAAACGTCAGAGGAATCTTTTCTTGAACTCTGCCTAGTTGAGCGCCTCATTCCTGCCTTGGGGATTCCTTGCTGATCTCAGAGGTAAGAGGCTGCATTTTCTACCAGATCCCTACAAGCACTAAGTTATTTCTGTTGATTTCAGTCCTTTCCACCTCTCCCCTGCCATAAGCATGTGTATTACTTGCCTACTGCTGTGTAAAGAATTACCCCCAAAACTTAGCCTCTTAAAACCACAAACATTTATTATCTCACAGTTTCTTTAAGTCAGGAATACAGGAACAGCTTAGCTTGCAGATCTGCCAGCCCCAGTCGACACTTCAGATGACAGCAGCTTCACTGTTATCTTGGCTGCAACTTCATGGGAAATCCTCAACCAGAACCACTCAGCTAAGCTGCTGCTCCCAGATTCCTGTTTCACTGAAATGATGAGATAATAAATGTTTGTTGTTTTAAGCTGCCAAATGCTGGCATAATTTGTTACATAGTAATTGCTAACTATACAAACTTGTATCCTCTATCTTTATTATTTGCTTATAAACTATTTAGAGATTTTTTAAAAGTCAAGTTTATTGAGATATAATTTATATACAGTAAAATTCACTTTTAGGTGGACAGTTTCATGAGTTTTGACAAATGCATATAGTTACGTACCCCCAACTACAATGAAGATGTAGAATGTTTCTATCACCCCCTCCCCCAAATTTCCTCATGCCCCTTTATAGTCAATTCCTTACCCTCACCTCAACTCTCTGGCAGCTGATCTGATTTTTATGCCTATAGTTTTGCCTTTTCCAGAATGTGACATAGATAGAATTAGACAATATATATCCTTTTGAGTATGACTTTTTTCACTTAATGCTTTTGAGATCCATTCATATTGCTGCATATGTTATTCACTAATCCCTTCTTATTGCAAGGCTGTACCACAATTCATTTATACATTCACAGTTGATGGACATTTAGATTATTTTCAGATTTTGGCAATTAGGAATACAACTAATATAAACATTAGCATTTCAGTGTTTCTGTGGATATAAGTTTCCTTTTCTTTCTCAGTACCCAGGAGTGAGATTACTAGGTCAAAATGGATCACAGATTTAAATGTAAAAACAAAAACGATTAAACTTTAATAGCAACATTTTTCCAGTAGAACTTTCTGTAATGCTGGAAATGTTTTATAATTCTCTGCTGCTCAATATAGCAGCAACTAGCCACATGAGTCTATTGAGCACTTGAAATGTCATTAATATGACTAAGGAACTGAATTTTTAATTTTACTTAATTAAATTTTAAATTTTAATTAATTTAAATGAAAGTGGCCACATTTATCTAGTGGCTACCATATTAGATAGAGCACTTGTAGAAGAAAATGAAAGAAAATCTTTGTGATTTTTGATTTTGGCAAAGATTATTAGCACACACACAAAAAAATTATAAGCCAAAAAAATTGATAAATTGAACTTCATCAAAATTTTAAAACTTCTGTTTTTTATTTTTTTATTTTTTTTGAGTTAGAGTTTTACTCTGTCGCCCAGACTGGAGTGCAGTGGCCGCTCCCAGCCACCGCAGCCTCGACCTGCTGGGCTCCGGTGATCCTTCCGCCTCAGCCTTCCAAGTAGCTGGAACTACAGGCGTACACTACCACGCCCGGCTAATTTTTGATTTATTATAGAGATGAGTTCTTGCCAAGTTGCCCAGGCAGGTCTTGAACCCGCGGGCTCAGGCAATCCACTCACCTCAGCCTCCCAAAGGCACGGGAATACAGGCTGAGCCACCGAACCCGGCTAACTTCTGCTTTTTAAAAGACATTTATAAGAAATTGAAAATACAAGCAACAGATAGAGAAAATATTTGCAATAGGATTCTCACAATTCAATAGTAAAAAAATGAAACAACCCTATTAAAAAATAGGCAAAATATTTGAACAGATACATCATTAGATATGGATAGCAAATAAGTGCATGAAAAGACGCTCAACATTGTGATTTATTAGAGAAATGCACATTAAAACCACAGTGAGATACCACCATACCCCTCTTCAAAAGCCTTTGAAATTGCTAACGATGCCAAGTACTGGAAAGGATGTGAAGCCCAATGAAATTTTCAGAGTCGGGAGAAATGCAAAATGGTGCAGACATTTGAAAAACAATTGAGAGCCATTTTTATTGGAGATTTTAGCAATATATATTCCCAAGGAAACTTTATAAATGTCTGCCCCTAGTTACTTAACATTCAGGGAAAAGTACCTCAGTTTGCTCAAATCCTAGCTTCTTCACTACTCTGTGCTCTGAGATAAGCATTCTGCACAAAATAAAGGATGTGTATTTTATCTGCTCTTTTGGATGGGAAGTACAATTTATAGGTTTTTATTCCATCTGAAAACAGATAAATTTTCCATTGGGCAAAAACAATGATGCTATGACTTTCTTATATGGTACCATGTGCACCCACTCATCACGGTTGTATCAGTTGTTTGTGATAACTTTCCATCCACTAGCAGTTAAACAAGGGCAGTACCTCTCAAACTTTAAAGTATATAGGAACACTTCGGGATCTTAAAAATGCAGATTATGACTAAGAGTTTTGGGGTGAAACTTGATATTCTGCTTTTCTAACAAGCTCCCAGGTGTTGCTGATGCTGCTGGACCCAGAATCACACCTGTTTGCATTAGCATCAGATTCAGAATCTAATTCATATTCATTTTATACCTTTCCAAGAGGGTTGAGGTACTGTAGCTTTTTCAAGAAGATTGGTGAACCAAAGATGAGGGGGGCCAATAGTCGGTAACAACAACTTGGATATTCTTTCAAAGTGAAATCCATAAAGTAATTTCATAAACTAGTCCTGAAAAGTAGCAAGTTAACAGCAACGGCCTATTGGGTATTGCCATATGCTCGGCACTATGTTAACTGCTCTTCATACTTTATTTTATTTAATCCTCACAACAATCTAAAGAATGAGCCCCACCCTGCAGGTGAAAAATCTGAGGTTCAAGATGCTAAGACAGAATTGATGAAGCCTGGATTCTTAAATCCTTTACTCTTAAGTCCCATAGAACATTGCCTAAAACACACACTTCCATCTGCACTCCAGTGAGTATCATAAACTTGGTGGAATAAGTGATCAGCCATGTTTAGAAAATAAATACAGAGGGTGCCAAAAATGTATACATTTTAAGAAAGGAAAAAATGTATTAAAAGTGTAATACTTGATATATACTGATAAAAAAAGATGACTACAAGTCACGTTTGATTTCTGCATTTACAAGAGGTGCTCAAAGTTGTTACTATCAATACCCAAACACTTCTGATTACAGCGAGCATAGACTTAAAATGTGTATACTTTTTTGGCACCCTGGTAGATCAAATATGTCATAAAATGGACAAATGTCTGCTGAAGTAAACTAAAACTACAAGCATCTTTTCTTTTTGTTTCTTGAAGGTGTTTGTGTTCCCCTCTAGTCCAGTGAAGGGTGATGATTAGGGGCGGTGCCAGTGTAGTAATTTTGCTTCAATCTCAGTCTCTTGCCTTGACCTCTCACCAGATTATAATAAACTTGTTGAAGACTCTGATGGGAGGTTATTTTAAAAAATACGTTATGCTTCTACGGGAAAATTTAACTTTTACAATAGGTACCCAGGAGATCTATATATTAGAAAGAAGGAAAGTAAAAGCAAAGGCTAAATTTCAGTGCTTGGAGTTTTGGGAAGAAAAGATAAAAACAATATACATTTGATGGCATAACTTTGTTATTTCATCCATGCACAGTCATTCTTGCTAATATCATCAGTACTCATACAGAGCTCTGATTGAAGGCCTAGTCAGTGTTTGACACATAATTGATAAATGAATGAGTAGCGAACGGATGGATACAACAACGAGTGAATGGATGAGATCAGTTAGAGATAACCAAATCTACCCAATTTGAAGAATGCTGACTTTCTATTCTCACATTTCTCAGCTTTTGACCTTCTAAGGTCTTGTCATTTGTTCTGTTTGATTCTTCATGTAAAGATGACTTTTTGAAATGAGTACTTCTTTTGGCTAACTTCAGTAACTAATTTTAATTATGAAATACTTAGGAATAAATTTAACAAGAAACTTGAGTAACCTATATGAAGAAAGTTTAAAACACTCCTGAAAGGTTTAAAAAAGACTTGGATAAGTGGCATACGTTGTTTTTGAACAGGAAAGTTCAACATCATAAATCTGTTAATTCTTCCTAACTAAATTTATACATTTAACTTGGTCCTTTAAAAAATATCTATAGGGTATGGTTTTTAGAGCTGGACAGCTTTTTCTAAAATTCTGCTCCCTGCCCCCTCCCTCCCCTCTCTTCTTTTTCCTCTCCTTTCCTTACCCTTGCACAGAACAAAAGCTTTCTTCTTTGGAAAAATAGTACCACACTTGGGGACAACTTGGAGCAAGCAGAGCAGGGTGAGAGAGAGAGATGCTGTATCAGAAACAAAACAAAAACAAAACAAAAGAGGAGTAAGAGAAAGTCTGCATTCTAAATACTAAAGACCTTGCACCCCACCCAAAGCCTCTTCCACAACTTAGTCACAAAAACTCTGGCAAATACCCTCCACCAGTAGGATATTGTGTCATCCTCATTTATGATACCTGAAAGCCTCAAAGACTGACATTTTTGCATCCCCCCAATGAACTCGCTCATCCTTGCCAAACAGTGAAGCCAAACAGTTGACATCTCTCTCCACCACCTGGCTCCCTCTTCCCCAACACATAGGGCATCATATCCACTTTTAGAGTCTTGCTTATCAATGGCCAAGGATCATCTGATATTGGAGGAGAGTCTCCAACATAAAAGACAGATCAAAACAAACAGAGAAAAGGAAGTAGGAGAAAATAGAGACAATGCAGGGAGGGGAAAAAAAAATTCACGCTTGAACAACACGGGGGCTAGGAGCATCAATATCCCCAACAGTTGATAATTGTCATATAACTTTTGACTCATCCAGAACTTAACTACTAATAACCTGTTGCTGACTAGAAGCCTTACCAATAACATAAGCATCAATTAACACATATTTTGTCTGTCACATGAACTATATACTGTATTCTTACAATAAAGTAAGCTAGAGAAAAAAATTTTATTAAGAAAATCATAAGAGCCTGGGCATGGTGGCTCACGCCTGTAATCCCAGCAGTTTTAGAGGCCAAGACAGGAGGATTGCTTGAGGCCAGGAGTTTGAGACCAGCCTGAGCAACATAGCAAGACCCCACCTCTAAGAAAATAGAAAAATTAGCTGGACGTGGAAGTGGCATGTGCTTGTAGTCCCAGACACTCAAGAGGCTGAGGTGAGAGTATCACCTGAGTCTAGGAGTTCAAGGCTACAGTGAGCTATGATTGTACCACTGTACTCCAGCCTGGATGACAGAGCAAGATGGCCCTGTCTCAAAAAAGGAAAGAGAGAGAGAGAGAGAGAGAGAGAGAGAGAGAGAAGAAAAGAATCATAAGGAAGATAAAAAGTGTATCTATTATTCATAAGTGGAACTGGATCATCACAGAAGTCATCCTCATTATTTTCACATTAAGTGTGTGGAGGAGGAAGAGGAGAAGTTGGTCTTGCTGCCTTAGAGGGGCACAGGCAGAAGAAAATTAAAGTATAAGTGGACCTACACAGTTCAAACCTGGGTTGATCAAAGGTCAACTTCATATGTATATATAAATCATGCATGAAGATATTAAATGCAATGTTTCTGATTGTCTCAAAATGTTGGCTTAGGTTCAGAAGGCTGAGAACAAAAGAGATGACAAACATCTTTACCCTCTAAAGCAGGGTGCTAGGTCATTCACAGTAGTCAGCACAGCCTGGGCTCAAGAGCCAGAAAGCTTGGGTCCAAATCCTGACTCTGCTCTTACCAGCTTTGTGACCACGGGCAGATTAGTTCATCTTTCCATCCTTCAGTTTACTTACCTGTCAAATGAAGATCATCAGAGCCTCCATCTTATGGGATCATTGTGAGGATTAAAGAATAAAAAAAGCCATGGAAAGTGTTCAGGACAGGACCTGGCACTTAGAAGGAGCTCAGCAAATACTAGCTATTGTTGCTATTATGCTATTATTAGTCCTTCATCCACCTACAGACATAAAAAAGGAAAAAAATTCTCTGGATACAGTTGGTAAAATGCAAGTATGTTTTCTATCTCTCATGAGGAAAGAGAGAAAAGCTTTTCTTCTCATCTTAAGCCAAGTGAGAAGGGCCTCAGAAAGCCACCCAGAGAGCTTCATCTGTGTGCCCTGAAGCTGGGGGGATTCAGGGAGTGGGATCCAGTGTGTTCCTCAAAAAGCCCACAGATGAGACGATTGGGCAGGATGGACCTGAGGGAATCAGTCAAAGAAATGCCTCCATTTTCAGAGCTTGGCAGGGAAAGGATGGCAAGCATATTTTCCATGGGCTTGATGTAGCCCCATGGGAAGGAGAGTTGGCTTTTACTCTTCTTGGAAAGAATCCTGTCCCCCTGGCTTTCTGCCAGTATAGATGCCCTTAGCCAGAAAAGACTCAAACCTACCAAGACGTAAAAGCTTAGGAGACTATGTCAAGGGGAGTTAAGGTTAAAATAACTCCCCAGACTGTACAAGTCTTCCATTTAAAAAAAGAATGAGCATTTGGAAGCTGCTGGGACTTTGATCCTTATCCTTGAAGTATTGTGGAGACCAAAGACCAGGGTAGAAGGGTTCCAGAGATGAGATGTCCTTACACAAGAACTCTGCCCACTAAACTACCTCCTCCCCCCACCCAAGTGCTGTAGACAACCTTCCATCCAATGGTAACCTTGGACACCTCATTGGAGATGGATCATGGCATTGTCTGAGTCCATTTGTGCTGCTACCACAAAATTCCGCAGACTGGGTAACTTACAAAGAACAGAAATTTATTTCTTACTGTTCTGGGGCCTGGAGAGTCCAAGATCAAGGCACCAACATTGGTGTCTGGTAAGAGTTTCTCTCTGCTTTCAAGATGGAGCTTGCTGCAACCTCACATGACAGAAGGCAAAAAGATAAGAGATGCAAACTCTTTCTGAAGCCTCTTTTATAAGGGCATTAATTCATTCATAAGGTCACTCATAATTTAGTCACTTTCTCAAAGGCTCTGCCTCTTAATACCACCACAGTGGGAATCAGGTTTCAACATGAATTTTAGAGGGTATGTTCAGTCCATAGCAGTTATGAAGGGAGAACCACATCTGCTGATAAGAGTGGAAATGAAGTCACTTGAGAAATTCTCTTCTAGTGGGGAAGTGGGAACATATTGTCATTCTTCCATCTAATATCTTTAAAAAGACTAGTGTTGCATCTGCCAAAACAACAACAAACTGGATGGCATGAGCATAAAAAAGAAATAACGTAATTTTTGGATATTAAGAATATGGTGTGGCTGGGCTTAGTGACTCAGCCTGTAATCCTAGCACTTTGGGAGGCCAAGGCGAGTGGATTGCCTGAGTCCACAGGTTCAAGACCAGCCTGGGCAACATGGTGAGTCCAGTAAATAAATAAATAAAAGATTAGCTGGGTGTGGTAGTGTGTGCCTGTAGTTATGGCTACTTGGAAGGTTGAGGCGGAAGGATTGCTGGAGCCCAACAGGTTGGTGCTGGGGTGGCTGTGAATGTGCCACTGTACTCCAGCCTGGGTGACAGAGTAAGACTCCAATTAAAAAAAAAAGAATATGGCTACTGACTCTTCCACCTCCACCATTCAACCATCAAAAAACAGTGTGTTGTTCTTGTGGTCCCAGACTTCCTTCTGATGCAGGCGTGTCCTCACAACCTTGCTTTCTTTGCCACAGAGTGTGCAAACACCTGCAACCCCCATTTTCCTGTTTGCTACCTCTCACAGTTAGTTATTTGTGTCAATTTTGCTTCTTAAGGTTGTGTTGTGTGCATTGTTGCTGTGTGTAGCAGGGCTGGAAGAATGTCGAAGCTACATTTGACATGCATATGCATTGACTGTCTTGTGGAGATTAGAGCCACAACTCATGGGTGCTGTGTGTGGGGGTCCATCTTAGGGTAAGTCATTCTTGGTGTCACCCATTCTTAGGTATTTATGTTCATGTTTATATTTGCATCAGAAACTTAAAAAATTATAATCAGTAAAGTGAGACATCCCTAGAGGGTGTAAAACTCAGGGTGGGGGAAGATTCTCTTTCCAGAGGTAAAGTTTGGCAGTTTTGGAATTTCACCAAATGAGATAGGCAGTGTTGCTTTCCAGCATATATGCCCCCAAACTCTTCTATCACCTACTCAGCTGTCCTAGGAAAACACAAAGGGGGTAATCAACAAACTCCTCGTTGCTTGTTTATTTTATTTTATTTTATTTTTTGCTGCTGAAGACAGACTCATTAGCAAAAAGAAAGAAAAATTCACTTGCCTCTTAAATTTCAATAACGAGAGTCAAAACATTATCCTCTGACTTTTAGACTGCTTTTCATTTATTAAATATATATCTACTAATTGAGCATCTATTATCAGAGACCTGGAGGTGCTGGGGATTTCAGGGGGAGCAAACACAACAAAACAAAAGTGAAGCAAAACCCAAACCTAGAAGCCACCTTCACAGCCTGGTGGAGGAAGGAAACTTTCATCAAATAAACAGAAATACATCTGAGATCTCAACTTGGGTAACTGCCATGGTGCTACAGGAGCCAATATTAGGAACAAAAGGGATCTCACCTAGCTGAGAAGGAGGAGGGCTTCCCTAAGGAAGTGACAACTGAGCTAAGACATAAGGGAAGTTACTAAGGAGGAAGTAGAAAAAACACCTTGTGGGGAAAGGAAACAGCTTTTGTTTTGGAAGAGCAAGGTCATCAAGTTAAGCTGGAGTTGCTAAAAAGATGGAAAAGGTGGTGGCTGATATTTGAAGAAGAGGAAGTGTCCTAATAGGGGTCGGGGAGAATTGGCTCTTCTGAGCCTGGGAGAAATTATGAAATAGGGTGGTGATGGGCCCCCGAACCTTGATAGAATTCAACGTCCCAGAAGTGCAGAACCTCTGGATAGTGGAAGACTACATGTTGAACCTGTGGACCATGTGGTTGCAATGAGGGGTACTGTCTCCCTTGTCCCCCCTTGTATCTGACTGAAGGAGAAGGATTAACACACGGTGGTCAGTATGAAAGCATGAAAGCAATGGAACACAGCACTTTAAGTAGAGGTGGAATATGCCACGGCTTTGACCCTTGTCTCTGGCATCAAAGCACTTAGGTTCAAATCTCAACTCTATTATGCAACAGCTTTGTGCTTTGAGTAGCTACCTGATCTCATTGGGCCTCAGTTTCCCCATTAGTAAAGTGGGGGTAATTACCCATTTCATCAGGTGTTGGGGACAACTTTAATTGTGAAGTTCTTAAAAGTGTCTGGCACAAAGTAAGCATCAAATACATGTTAGGGAAAAAGATAACAGACAGATTGAGGCCTTCCCAAATTTTCTAGTAGCCCTCATAAGCCCCTGAGGTGGTGGTATGACCTATAGGAGCTAAGAGGGACCTCAAAGTGGGCTGAATTTCCAGCCAAATTGTGGAAAGTGGTTGAGAGTCAAGTTGGGAGGGAGGGGAGGAAATGTTATGGCAACATTTTTTTTGCCCCTAAGTTCTCAGAGCACTTCCCTTTATGGTCCATTGGCATAAGCAAGTCCATTCTAGGAAAAGTAGTGCTGTGATAAGCCTGAGTCAGAAAGAAGGAAAGATGACTGATTTTATGAGAACTCTGACCTGCGGAGCCACGTGAGTCACCGACTCCCAGAGCCCTTGAAAGGATCTCACAATCACTAGTCATGAAAGGCAACCGCACAGTTGGGCAACGGCCGTTCGTCATTGGGTTAGAGGCATGGTGGGCTGGGCTATTGGAAAAGGTGTAAAAGTGTATTTAGAAGTTTACTTTGGAAATTTAAAAATGGTTTTGTCTTTTTTTGTTTTATTTTTATCTACAGAGAACTTGATTGTGTTTAATTACCTTTCTGCTTCTTCCAGTTTCTTGATAAGAATATGCCAGACTGGGCTGGGCTGGGCTAGCCTGGGAACCAACTCGCCATCATTTGAAATAGCGATTCAGGAAGAGTGACCCTAATGTTGGAAATCCTGTTTCCTGAAGTTATGTGATGCAGCTGTTTGCTCAAGGAGGAAGCAAGGCAAGTAGTGATTCCCTACATATTTGGGCCGTGGAGTGATCCCCGGAATCTCCCAGGACGAAACAAGTCGCTGGGTCCTCCCCTGCCCGTCTCTTTTCTTTCTTTTATTCTTTTTAAAAATTTTGTTTCAGTATTAAGAACTCCTTTGAGCCTCCTTTCTTTCCAACAAACTAAAAGAAACAACAGTCCATTTACAAAGACGGGGCACCGCCCCTTCGCTCGGGAGCCGGGTCA
>NW_007246634.1:278196-314963 GCF_000164805.1 Carlito syrichta | reverse complement strand
AGGAGCGAGGGGACGGCAGGGAGGAGCCGAGGACCTGGGGGCCGGCGTGGCGAGAGGATAACGGGGGCGGACCCTGGAGCTCCTCCAGGTGGGCCGCAGGTCAGGGTCAGGAGCGCGGCAGGAACACAGGTGCCTTGGGAGGAAGCCTTGAGGCGCTCGGGGAGGAGGGAGCTGGGGCAGCAGCACGTGCGGAGCCCCAGGCCTGTGGGGCTTGGCGTGGAGGTCGCTGCGGCCCCGAGGGTCCTGGGAGGGGCAGAACACGCGGCTGGGAAGTAACCCGACTCAAGCAGATAGGCCTGGGAGGGCGTCGACACACGCTCCCTTTTGAGAAAGGTCACTGCGGCAGCCAGCGTGACAGATGATGGTGGCCGGAGTGGTGGCAGTGGGTGTGGGAGGAGGGGTCGGATTCGGAACGTAGTTTGAGGGCGGAGCCGTCAGGGTTTGCTGACCTGCCTGGCAGTGGAGTGTGTGAGAAAGGGGTGGGTCAGGGTCTCCGCCTTTGGCCTGAGGAGTTTGTCTTAAAGCTCTGAAAGGAGGAGGCTTGGGGACAGTTCTGGAACTCAGGCGCACGTGTGGAGTGGGAGCCGTCTGTTGACATAGCCGGGGGTGAAGGCTGGAGCCCTGGGAAGATGGGAATTCCAAAGAGGCGGGTCCATAGGAAGAGGAAACCAGGAGAGGGTGGCGGCTGGGAGCCAGGGGATGCAAGTGTTTTCCAGGGAAGTGATCAAGTAACTAGGTCAGAGGCTGGACGTGAAGAAATAGGAGAATGGAGGCTTAACTATGCTCTTTAGCAAAGTAGAGGGCGCTGGTGACTTTGATGAGAGCAGGTGACGCAGGGGAGAGGGAATGAAGCCCTCTAGTGTAGACCCCTGAGATCTGGTGTGTTTTATCTCCTAGGTGTTCAAAAAGTATCTGTTTCATGCCTGTGAACTTTTTTGTTTTTTGTAGTTCTTTGCAGTATACTTAGCATGTGTTTTTTCTGTTGTCACTTTATTTTTTATTTTAATTGACAAATGGTAATTGTATGTGGTGTATAATGTGACGTTTTGTGTACGTATGCATTGTAGAAAGAGTAAATCATACTAATTAACATATCCATCACCTCACCTAATAATTTTTTTGTGGTAAGAGTGTTTAAAATCTACTCTTTTAGGCTGGGCACGTTGGCTAACACCTCTAATCCCAGCACTTTGGGAGGCTAAGGCAGGCTTGAACCCAGGAGTTCAAGGCCAACCTAG
This sequence comes from Carlito syrichta, assembly GCF_000164805.1. NCBI lineage: Eukaryota > Metazoa > Chordata > Mammalia > Primates > Tarsiidae > Carlito > Carlito syrichta. The sequence goes on along the minus strand of NW_007246634.1, from coordinate 313,725 downwards.
GCAAAATAGTGAGCCCTTGTCTCTACAAAAATAATAAAAATAGCTGGGCAAGGTGGCCTGTGCCTGTAGTCACAGCTACTCAGGAGGCCAAGGCAGGAGGATAACTTGAGCCTAGGAGTTCAAGGCTGCGGTGAGCCATGATCTTGCCACTGTACTCCAGACTGGATGACAGAATGAGACCCTGATTTAAAAAATATCTTTTAGCAATTTTGAAATATACAGTACATTATCAGTCATGGTCACCATGCTGTGCAGTAAATCACTAAACCTATTCCTGTTATCTAACTGAAACTTTGACGTCTCCCCTTTCCCCAGCCCCAAACCCACTAACCACCGTTCTACTCTCTGCTTCTTTTTTATACCTCAGGTATAAGTGAGATCATGTGCTTTTTTTTCTTTCTGTGTCTGGCTTATTATACTTAGCATAATGTCCTCCAGGTTTATCCATGTTGTTGCAGATGACAGAATTTTAAGTATTTCTTTGGTGTATGTATACCACATTTTCTTTATCAATTAATTTGTTGATGAACACTTAGGTTGTTTCCATATCTTGGCTGTTATGAATAATGTCTCAGTGAGCACAAGAGTGCAAATATCTTTTTGACATACTGATTTCATTTCCTTTGGCTGTATACCCAGAAGTGGGATTTCTGGGTCTTATGGCAATTCTGTTTTTAGCTTTTTTTGCAGAACCTCTGTACTGTTTTCCAAAATAGCTGTATTAATTTTCATTCCCACCAGCAATGTTCCAGGGTTCCCTTTTCTCCACATTCTTAATAACGCTTGCTATCTTTCATCTTTTTGATAATAGCCATTCAAACCAGTAAGAGGTGATATCTCATTGTGGCTTAATTTGCATTTCCCTGGTGATTAAGAGGTGAGCATTTTTTCATGTGTCTGTTGACCATTTATGTCTTCTTTTGAGAAATTCCATCCAAGTCATTTGCCTATTTTACAACTGGATTATTTGTTTTATAGCTATTGAATTGTTTGAGTTCCTTATATATTGTAAATGTTAGCCCCTTATCAGATGTATGGTTTGCAAATATTTTCTTCTAGTCTGTGGATTGTGTTTTCACTCTGTTAATTGTTTTCTTTGCTGGGCAGAAGCTTTTAATTTTGATGCAATCTCATTTGTCTGTTTTTTCTTTTGTTCCTTTTGAGATTCTATCCAAGAAATTGCCCAGACTAATGCTGTGGAACTTTTCATCTATGTTTTCTTCTGTTAGTTTTACAGTTTCAGGTTTTATGTTTAAGTGTTTAATTCATTTTTAGTTGATTTTTGTATGTGATGTGAGGTAAGGTCTCAATTTCATTATTCTGCTTGTGAATATTCAGTTTCTCTGGCACTGTTTACTGAAAAGACTTTATTATTTTACTATTATTATTTTATTATTGTGTCTTCTTAGCACCTTTGTCAAAAGTCAATTGACTGTAAATACTTGGGTTTGTTTCTGGGCTTTCTATTCTGTTCCATGGGTTGGTATGCTTGTTTTCATGCTAGTACCATGCTATTTTGAGTGCTATATCTTTATAATGTATTTTGAAATCAGGGAATGTGATACCTCTGGCTTTGTTCTTTTTGCTCAAGAATGCTTTGGCTACGTGGGATCTTTTGTGTTTGCATATGAGTTTTAGGATTTTTTTTATGTGTCTCAGAAAAATGACATTGAAGTTTTGATAGGAATTGCATTGAATCTGTAGATTGCTTTGAATAGTATGGACATTTTAACAATATTAATTCTTCCAATTCATGAACATGGGATATCTTTTCATGTGTTTACGTCCTTTTCTTAAATCAATGTTTTATAGTTTTCTTTCTTTCTTTCTTTTTTACATGATATAACATTTAATTCTCACAGTATCTTGAGAGCAGTGGTTCTCAATACAGTTTTCACTGAACAGGTCTTTCACCTTCTTGGTTAATTTTCCCCTAAGTATTTGAATGTATTTTTTATGCTGTTGCAAGTGGGATTGTTTTCTTAATTATTTTTATGTATAGTTTGTTGTTAGTGTATAGAAATGTCACTGACAGTTTTTTGGTCTAACAGTTTTTTGGTGGAGTATTTAGGGTTTTCTTTTTGCAAAATAATGTCATCAGCAGATTATACTGATGACATGATCTTATATATATTTTGTATATATGTATATTATATCTCTTGATGTGCATTTCTATTATACCTATCTATATTGTCTATATTACATGTAGATTTTATATATATACGTATATATATCTCCCTTTCATATATGTCACCTTTTTTTTCCTATTTGGATGCCTTTTATTTCTTGCCTAATTGCTCTGGCTAGGACTTCTAGTACTACGTTGAATAGAAGTAGTAAGAGTGGACATCCTTGTCTTGTTCCTGATCTTAGAGGAAAAGCTTTCAACTTTTTGCTCTTGAGTATGATGTTGCTTGTGGGCTTGTCATATATGGCTTTTATTGTGTTGAGGTATACGTCTTCTATACCTATTTTGTTAAGAGTTTTTGTTATGAGAGGGTGTTGAACTTTGTCACATGCTCTCTCTGTACCTATTGAGATGTTCATGTGTTTTTTGTCCTTCATTTTGTTAATATGGTGACTTACATATGTTAAGCCATCTTTGCATCCCAGGGATAAATCCTACTTGATCGTGGTGAATGATCCTTTTAATATGCTGTTGAATTCAGTTTGTTAGTGATGCCAGATGGGGTGTGGTATGTTGCTTTGTGGGTTCTTTGACTTCGCCACAGAAAAGCATTTCGGAGTGAATCCCAAGAATAATTTAAGACTGAATTTATTTGAATGAAAGAGGCATGCTCAAGAGTGAGCATGTTTCCCTAAGAGAGGGCATGTGCTTGCCTTTGACAAGAAGCTTTATATACTTTTTAAACCATGATTAAGCAAACCATACGCGAAGAGTGGTAGGCTGCAGGTATCTGATCATGAGTTTTGATCACCATCTCTTCACCTATGATCTAAGAGAGGTGGGTTGCAGGTGTTTGGTCACAAGTTTTTGTTTTTGTTTTGTTTTTTGAGTTGGAGTCTCACTCTGTCGCCCAGACTGGAGTGCAGTGGCCGCTCCCGGCCACCGCAGCCTCGACCTGCTGGGCTCCGGTGATCCTTCCGCCTCAGCCTTCCGAGTAGCTGGAACTACAGGTGCGCGCTACCACGTGCGGCTAATTTTTGATTTATTGCCGAGATGAGGTCTCGCCAAGTTGCCCAGGCGGGTCGCGAACCTGAGGGCTCAGGCAATCCACTTACCTTAGCCTCCCAAGGCGCAGGATTACAGGCTGAGCCACCAAGCCCGGCTAATTTTTTGATTTTTATTGTAGAGATGAGGTCTCGCCAAGTTGCCCAGGCAGGTCTCGAACCCGCAGGCTCCGGGAATCCACTCACCTCAGCCTCCCAAAGCGCGGGATTACAGGCTGAACCACCGAGTCCAGCCTGGTCACAAGTTTTTGCTATCATCTCTCAACCTTCTAAGGTCACAAGAACCTTCTAAATAATTAAAATTATTGCCTAAATAGATTTGGGCTTTCCTTAAACACCATGTCTGTGTTTTGGGTAATTCCCTGTTCTTTTGGTTTACTACCGCTAGATTCACATTCCAGTCACAAGGTGGTCAGGTCTGGTGTGCTTGGTCATTTGGGTTAAAGCTGTGTACCAGTAAGAAAGATGTCTGAACGCTTACCCTATTTTAACTTAGACGGCCTACAAGAAACTTATCTGCACTGAATAACCTGTATCCTTAGTATTTTGTTGAGGATTTTTTGCATCTATGTTCATCAGGGATATTGGACTGTAGTTTACTTTACTTGTAGTGTCCTTGTCTAGCTTTAGTATCAGGATAGTGCTGGCTTCATAAAATGAGTTTGGAAGTACTTTCTCCTCTTCAGTCTTTTTGGAAGAGTTTGAGAAGGATTGGTATTAGTTCTTCTTTAAATGTTTGTTAGAATTCAGATCAGCAGTGAAGCCCTCAGGTCCTCTACTTTTATTTGATGGGAGACTTTTGATTGCTGACATAATCTCCTTATTCATTGTTGGTCCATTCAGATTTTTTTATTTCTTTCTGATTCAGTCTTGGTAGGTTGTATGTTTCTAGGAATTTATTTATTTCTTCTAGGTTATTTAATTTATTGGTATATAATTGTCCATAGTAGTCTCTTATGATCTTTTGTATTTCTGTGGTATCAGCTGTAATGTTTCCTTTTCCATTTCTGATTTTAGTTTGGTCTTCTCTCTTTTTATTTTAGTCTAGCTAAAGGCCATGTATTTTAAATTAATGTTTTCTGTAAACATTTCCCTCTCAAATCCTGATAGATAACCTTTCATTTATATTTTTCAGAATTGGTAGGGTGTCCCCTTTTACATAGGGAACATAGAGATTTTTTTTCCTCCAAATTTGGTAGATATTTCAGATTTCATTAAAAAGCATCCTTAAATGACATTACTTAGAGTCACGTCAATGTATGGGAACATGTCTAGCACCCGGGAAGTTCCCAATGACTGTTTGATAAGTGAGTTTATTTCCTCTCCTAAGGCCTGTCTTCAAAAGACCAAGGTAGGAGGTTTCAATCAGGGTAACCATTACCACTGAGACTCTGGGCCTGAGAACCTGAGTTCTCCATCCTCTGACTCTCACAGTGGCTTCCCACTGCACCCTTCTGACTTCGCTTCTGGATTTGAATAGCGTTGTAAGTTGGCAAAAAGTAGAACCGCTGCCTGCCCCAACCCCTGAGAAAAAGGGACAAATGTTGGCTTAGAGGTTGATTTCAATAAAGACCTTGTGGTAGCATTTTGAAAATAGTCTTATGTTGTGAGCATTACCATCTTGGAAATAATTTCCAATGAATTGTTCTTGAATTCTTTTAAAATCTTGACTGGGTGCAGTGGCTCACGCCTGTAATCCCAGCATTTTGGGAGGCTGAGGTGGGAGGATCACTGGAGGCCAGGAGCTTGAGACTAGCCTAGGTAGTATAGTGAGGCCTTGTCTCTACAAACAAAACAAAACAACAGCTGGGTGTGGTGGTGTGTACTTGTGGTCCCAGCTACTTGGGAGGCTGAGGTGGAAGGGTTGCCTGAGCCCAGGACGGCGAGGCTGCACTGAGCTGTAATCATGCAATTGCATTCCAGCCTGGGCTACAGAGTAAGCCCCGACTCTAAATAAATAAGTTCATAAGTAAATAAATAGAATCTTAATGACTTTTACAATGAATGCTACCTTCATGCCTGAGAAAAAATATGACAGTTTATTCAATAGTGGAAATGTTTCCTAACGTGTTAAAAAAAAACCTACAGAAGATGAAGAGAATTTTCTGGATCACGTTAGAAGTCTGGATCATATTGATGTCTCCTGACTTAAATATTAGAAAACAGTAGTATAGGCAAACATATTCACCTTTGGAAGAAATAAGTAAAGATGTGGACTAAGCTCAGAATGATAATACAAGTAACTTCATGTAACATGTAGAAAGCTTTTAGTTAGGTAGTATTGGGAGCTTTAATTCTTTCAGTTTCCATCAAGATGTGCAAATTTAACAGTTAGCCTCTATTAAGATATATGTACACACACACACACACACACACACACACACACACACGTGTATATTGCCTGCTGGGCTTAGGCAAGTCTTCTGCTTCAGCCTTCCAAGTAGCTGGAACTACAGGCATGCACTACCACACCTGGTTAATTTATTGATTGATCATAGTGACGAGGTCTCACCAAGTTGCTTAGGCTGGTCTCAAACCCCTGGGTTCAGGCAATCCTCTCACCTCCGTCTTTCAAATGCTGGGATGACAGGCGTGAGCCATCGTTCCTGGCATATGACAATATTTTTAAAGGCAACTCACCCCTTTTTCTTGATAATTATTGAAGCTAGGTGATGGGAACAGAAGGGCTCATTATATTATTCTGTTTATTTTTGTATATGTTTCCATTTTTTCCTAATTAAAAAAGTAAAAAACATAAACTATGATAACACCCCATTCGTTCCTTACCAAGAACTTCCAAAGAAATTGAAGTTTGTCAAAAGTCAGTCGTGCCCGTACTGGTTGAAGATCATGGCAAATGATTTCCCCAAACAGTAGGGTGATATTCATGCTGGTTGGGTATCCCCATTGTCATAAAGTCTGCATGCTCCTCACTAGAGCGGCTGCTGGAGCACCAGACTGATGCGTGTCTGAGTCTGCCCACCTCCCCCTTGCAGCCAGCCTGCATGCCTTCCTTGCAGAAATGGCTCCAGGCAGCCAGATGGTCTTGTTCCCTGAGGTTGTTCTGGAAACATGCTATCTTCTCTAACCTGCCCTCTTTTTCAGGATTCCAAGCTGTCTTCTTTTTCAGGATTCCAAGTCTTTTTGATTGCAGCAGAGACAGGTTACATTGAAAGTTTGTCAGTGTGCTTGCTTTTATTTGCAGGCGAGGTGTATTAAAATACTCCTTACACAGTATAAAATTCACCCATTTATTATACAGTACTATGAATATTGAAAAACCATCACAAAAATAAAGATACAGAGTTTTCCATTGCTCTAAAAATGTTCTCTGCTCCCTGTCACTCCCCCATCCCTGTCCCTGGAAACCACTGATGTGATTTCTATACCTACAGTTTTGCCTTTTCAAAATATCATCCAAATGGTCTCACATCATATGTACTCTTTTGTGTCTGGCTTCTTTAGTATAATGCTTTTCCTTTTTCTTTTTTAAAGAAAACTCTATTTTGAAATAATAGAGTTTAATTTAGGCTTATAGAAATGTTGTAAAAATAGTACACAGAGTTCTCATATACCATTTACCCAGCTTCTCCTTACGTTAACATCTCCCTTAGCTAGAGTATAGTGATTTAAACCAGGACACTTACCATACCCAGATGTTTTCATATACAGTACTATCTGCTGATTTCCAGCCTTCTTTCAAATTTTGCCGTTGTCTCATTAATGTCCCTTTAGTTCTTGAAGCCAATCCAGGATCCCATACTGTGTTTAAGTTGTATCTCTGTCCAGGCTCGGTGACTCAGCCTGTAGTCCCAGCACTTTGGGAGGCCAAGGCAAGTGGATTGCCTGAGGCCGTGGGTTTGAGATCAGCCCAGGCAACTTGGCAAGACTTCGTCTCCATAATAAATAAAAAATTAGCCGGATGTGGTAGCGCATACCCGTAGTTCTGGCTACTTGGAAGGCTGAGGCGGAAGGATCGCCAGAGCCCAGCAGGTCGACACTGGGTTGGCCATGAGTGTGCCACTGCACTCCAGACTGGGCGACAGAATGAGACTCCAACTCAAAAAAAAAAAAAAAAAAAGATTATACATAAGTTGTCATATCTCATTAGGACCTGGGATCAGTTCTCCAATTCTTATCTTTCAAAACCTTGATACTTTTTTGAAGAAGTTTTGCTGTAGAGTACCCCTTACTTTGAGTTTGTCTGGTGTTTTCTCATAACTAAATTGAGGTAACAAATGCCATACAAGAGATGCTTTGCCCCTTCTCATTACATTATGTGAGAAGGTAGACAAAGTCAACATGTCTTATTTTTGGTGATGTTAACTCTGGTTACTTGGCAAAGGTGGGAACTGCCAGGTTTTCCATCGTGAGGTTATTATTGCATGGTATTTTAAAGATTAATTTATGTTGTTGAATGTTTCCGCAGTTTGTTCTTTTTGTTGCTGAATAGTCTTGATGGTATGGAAAACCACAATTTTTTGTTACCCATTTATAAGTTCATAGACATTTGGTTTGCTTCCACTTTGGGGCCTGGCACTATCTAACAGGCCTTGGTGTTCTGTTGAGAACCAGATCACAGAGCTCCAGCATCAGACAAGACTACTCTGTGACCACGATAGATCAGGACAGGAACAAGACCACTTGGTAAGCATGTCTGAACTCCGACAAAAATAACATTGTTCAAACCACAAACACGACCAGCCACCCTCCCCTGCTGGCTCACATGAGGGACTGCTGCTTTCTGACCAGTTGCAGCTTTAACCTCTCTTCGTTCTTTCTACCTTTTAGATGAGATCCATTTCAGTATCCAGTCAGAGTATTCTGTTTCCTGGCAGCATCCAGTTCAGAACAAATCCCGCCCCAGCATGACCGAACACAAGCCCAAATCCTATAATAAATCTGTTCTCATGTTCTGAGACGCGGCAGTTCTTCATGGTGTGTTCTCCCTTGTGACTTGCTCAACCACAGTTGCGTTCCTGGTCTTTGGCTGGAAGGCACCAACAATCCAAACAATATATAAACATATCTATTGAAAATCCTAGCTTCTGCTCTTGTCTGCTCTATTTCTCACCCCACACTCAACTCTCTTTACTGATTTCTTGTGAATTTTTAAAAAATGCAATTGCAAATAAGTACTAAGGTCTATTCTTATATCTCCTTCCCTTTCTCTTACAGAACATTATTTGCGTCTTACTTTTTCCCCTCAACATCATATTCCGGAGATCTTTACCAGACTAGAAAGAACTTTCTCATTGTTTTTTTTCTCTCCACTGGTAGTAAAATATGCATAACATAAAGTTTACCATTCTAACTAGTATTCAGAGCACATACAGTTCAGTGGTGGTAAGTATATTCACTTTGTTTGTGCCGCCAGTCTCCTGACCTCTTCGTCTTGTCAAACTGAAGCTCTGTACTCATTATTTTTAAGTATAATTCACATACAATAAAATTAACCCTTGTTTAGTGTTAAATTCTATGAGCTTTGACAAATACAGTTGCATAACCACCACCACCATGATCAAGATACAGAGCAATACCACTGCTCCCCCACCAAAAAATTCACTCATACAGCTTTGTATTCACTCCTCCCCACTCTGAGGACCGCTGTTGTGTTTCCTGTCCCCATAGTTTTGTGTATTCCAGAATGTCCTATAAATAGAATCATATGTACATTCTTTTTTGTAGCAGCCAAACTGCATAATGGGAATGTGCCATCCTTTATTGATCTCATCCCCTACAGGTAGACGCTGAGGTTACTTCTGGTCTTATGCTGTTTATCACAATGGTCTTATCTAATATCTTTAGAGATGTCATTTTGGATATGAACAAGTCTCACTGTAGTAAAAATTCCCAGACTTGGGATTGGTGAATCAAGGGGAAATGTGTTTGTTACTTTGATAGCTTGTTCTCCAGAGAGATTGTATCATTTTGAAAAATTCATTATTTTCCTGTTTCTCCTATGTCCATAGCTCTTTTTTTTTTTTTTTTTTTGAGTTGGAGTCTCACTCTGTCGCCCAGACTGGAGTGCAGTGGCTGCTCCCGGCCACCGCAGCCTCTACCTGCTGGACTCTGGCGATCCTTCCGCCTCAACCTTCCAAGTAGCTGGAACTACAGGTGCACGCTACCACACCCGGCTAATTTTTTTGATTTATTGTAGAGATGAGGTCTCGCCAAGTTGCCCAGGTGGGTCTCGAACCCACGGGCTCAGGCAATCCACTCACCTCAGCCTTCCAAGGCGCGGGATTACAGGCTGAGCCACCGAGCCCGGCTGTCCATAGATCTTTAATCCTCAGTTCTGCCAAGCATTTGGCACACTAGATGGAAGTCAGCCCTGCCAATCATCAGGGTCATCGATCCAATTGTTGTCTCTCTCTGTGTTTTCCTTTTATCAAACTCCTCAGGTATAGACAGAGATTTACTGGATGTGCTGTAAGATCCACAAGTTTCTTTGACACAGTGTTGTGTTAATACTGTTTATGATCACAGTACACACCTTCCTTTCCTTGCTCAGGTCTCAGTTTAGAAATTACATTCTCATAGAAACTATATTTTAACCAAAAGTGGATTGACCAGTGGTTTTCATTTTTTTTTTTTTAAAGCAGCTGCTTTTCAAATGAATTCTTACATCTAATCCCTTCCCCAGCCTCTAAATGGCCCTCACACTTGATTAGAATCTCCTGCAAGTAGATTCTGGGCTATTCCCCAAGAGATCCGCCGGTTCAGTGGATCTGGGGTAGAGCCTGAGACTACATTTCTAACAAGATCTCAGGTGATCAGGAAACTACTGGTCTGGGAACACACCTTGAGAACCACTGCTCTAGGGCCTCTGCATATCCTAGGAGTGCTGGAGAGCACAAATTGAAAACAGCTGATTTAGAGGATGAAGATCTGTTACTAAAGATTTTTGTTAAAGGCGTTCGTACATAAAAATGTATATGTAATATACAAATAATATGTTTTGTATGCATTTATTTTTATATAAATTTTTTGATTATTCCTAAAATTTTTTTTGTGATATTTCTGAAGTTCTCACCTCAAGAATTAGAACTACAACAAAAACCTGATGCAACCTTTCCAGATTATCCCTAGACGACTAATCTGCCAGCTATATTGTGGCCTGAAGCCTCCAACCTCCACACAAAACAAGATTTGCCTGACAATGGCTCGTCCAAGTTCAAGTAAGTCATTCTTAGTTGGCCATCGCCTCATTTGCAGCAGAATGTGAAGTGCCTGGACATTCCTACATGTTAAGGGGAGTGTCTGTATCGAAATAGGTGTTGGGCAAGATTTTGGAGAAAGCCACTCTGCCCACTTCTCTTTTAGGCAAGCCCCTTCTTGGACAGGGCAGAGCTTATCTCTTAATGCTCAGGTTAAGACCATCTAGGACATTCTGATGCTTCTGCCAGAATATTTACTATTGATAATATTTATTTAAGCTTCTCATGCATGATTTGTATTTTAAGCCCCGCCCATCTCTGCTGGGGAGGAACGCTGGGCAAAATGGGGTTAAATTTTCTCCTAAGCTGGGCTCAGTTTGGGAGGCGGAGGCAAGAGGATTGCCTGAGTCCAGGGGTTCGAGACCAGCCTGGGTAACTTGTTGAGACTTCATCTCTACAATAAATCCAAAAATTAGTGGGGTGTGGTGGCATGCACCTATAGTTCCAGCTACTTGGAAGGCTGAGGTGGAAGGAATGCTTGAGTCCAGCAGGTCGAGGCTGCGGTGGCTGTTAGCATGCCACTGCACTCCAGCCTGGGCAACAGAGTGAGACTCTGACTCAAAAAAAAAAATTTTTTTTTTTCTCCTGAGCAGAAATGCTTTGTTGCTCTACCTGACAAAGACCTATGAGTTAACAGATTTGGGCCCTTGGTCTATGGTGAGTATAGAGCCCGCACATTTTTGTAGTTAAGTGACCTTTAGGTGGACGTGTTAAGCAGAGTCTTGAAGATGACATTGAAAGACCAACCTAAATTCTTTTTGCCTTATTTTCAGCTTCTGGATGACTTTTCCTAGTACTGTGAGTCTGTTCAGGTATAACTCTTCCTTCCATTTTGCCCAACCTCAGGAATGAAAAAGAACCAAGAAAGCCTAGTTCCACTCAACTGCAAAACTCTTTGGTGTTCCCAGCCATGCAGAGTAGACTGCTGGGGTCTGTGGGGGAATCCAGAAGCATGTGCCTGACCTCGACTGAAAGTGGGCCACTGATGTTTGTAACTGCAAAACATACTAATGTGCTTTCCTTTAGTCATTGGGAAATGTCTTTTTAAAAAAAATTCATGCCACATTAATATTACTGTATTTTACATCCTATTTTTCAAGACCCAAACCTAGTTTGTCTCTTGTATTTATTTCTAGAAGTTATTCAAGTAGTGCCTTAATAGAAGTCACTCTGACCTAGTAATATAGTCATTTAGTAGGATGATAGTTTCCATTTGGGCTAGAAAAGACCTTTAGAGCTGGGGAGAGTTTTAGAGGTGAACTTTGACATCCTGAAGGATGTTAATAGGGATGGAACCCAGGATTCCTACAGATAATTCTTAGAAAAGTACTTGTACTTTTTCTTATTGAGCATCTTGTTCTTCCACAAGATTAGATCAGATCAGAAACTATAATCTACCCAGACTGAGTTTTTTTTCCCCCCAAATTCTTCTTGTTTGAATAGCTTTGGTCTCCAGGTGGGGCTAGTTTCCACACCAGTTTGTCTCTGGAAGGATGTGAGTTCTGGTAGCGCTTTAGTGTGGTTGCTGGGTTGGTTCTACTTAAGGAGAACAGCGTGCTTTAACCATCCTTATTTCTCTCAGCCTGGTTCCAGAGAGCTCCCGGAGTGGAGATGGAGGGCTCTGCTTCTTTGTTTTTAAGGGTCTGCTTTTCCTCTATTTTTCTAGTAGTCTATGGTAGGGCAGAGAGGAAGGGAAGGGGAGGCTAGATTGTGCCTTAATTAAGAGTCTCTACTCTGGGGTCCAGTGTAGTGTGTGGCTCTGGACTTAGGAGGATAAGGCAGTCTCATCCCTGCCTACAGGGAGTCATCCATATATGAGAAACCAGTAGGATCTGCCTTATGGCTGGGCATATAAAGTGAGGTGATGTTCCATTTAATATTCAAGTCAACTGTCTCTGAACCCTCATCCCACTATCCTTCTTCCTTGCTCTTTCCCCACCGGTGACTGGTTCCACCTCTCAGGAGACACTCACTCAATCCAAGAGTTAGTCTTGGTTGCTATTCCTTCCAGAGGGCAAGACCAGGAAGGCTGAGTAGTCAGCTGAGGCATTCAGTTCCACTTTTGCTGAAATCTTTAGTGCTTTAACACAGGTTGGTAACACAGGTTGGTCACTCCTGGAAGATCTCCGTGTCCAGGGCAGGGCATACCCTGCTTCAGGTTCAGGGCCTGGGCCTGTAACAGGCAGTAAGATCTAGCACTGCCTTCTCTCTGGGGAGCAGGGGTGGGGGGTGTCAGTAAAAGGAGTGTCTTTTCTGGCAGCTTGTGCCGAGCTCCTTCCCTCTTAGACCTGGCTGCAGGGCCACACACTTACCCGACTCACAGGTCTACAGAGCCACAGTGCCTGAGAGAGAAGGTATTAGTCTATTGGTCTCAGCCACATGCTGTGTCCTGGCCTACATGCCTTCCGCAATCTCTGCTACCCGAGGGAAAAAATGCAGCTTCTCCCTTGTCAGTTCCAAGTCTGCTCCTGCTTCTTGTCCTGCAACGAGGACATTTGTTTCAGGGGAGAGCCCCATCTTGTGATTCACATACAGTGTTTGGCATACAGCTTAGGGTGCAGGGAGTCCTCACTGCTATAGCTCCCTGTTGGTCTGAGTCCAGGCAGGAGACTGCCTGGAAGTGTCAGGACAGGAGGGCAAGCTGTGGTCTGTGACCACGATTACTTACTTTCATGCTCTTGTCTATGTTCAGTTCCCTTCTGCCACCCCAAGCGTCTGGAGGTGTCTTGCTGAAAAGTTCAACTCTTGTTTGAACTGTCCAGGAGAAGGTCTTGTATCCAAGTTAAGGGCAGAACATTTGTTCATAAGAGAGGAGCCCTTGTCCTCACTTTCGGTCGCTATACTGAGGGAGACTGGTGGTAGCAAGATTCCCACAAGGAAGGTGAAATTGGTGAGGAAACGTAGGTTTGGGGGTCCAGTGGGCCACAGCTCAGTGCTCATACAAACACGAATTTGTTTTTCCTTGTATGAGAGAAGATGGAATCCTATCTATTAGGCTTTTTAAATCTTCATACATGCCCTGCTTTGAGGGAGGAAACTGAGGTTAGAAAAAGGCAAGCCATGTGATTAAGACCACTAGGCTGGTTGGGAGGCAGAACTGAGATTCCATGTCAGCAGTGTGTGCCTGATGCCCTGCTTCTGTCTTCTCTCCTGTCAGGCCACATGAGAGGATGTCTTCATGGTACAGAAATGATTTTTGTTTGAGTGTCTTAAAGTATAACTTCATGCGAGATCAAATTCCAAGGTTAGGCAGTTGATATGGAATACAAATGTCCAAATGGTGCACTGGATTGATAAAGATTTTATTTTCTGTTTAGGTATGGCAGATTTTCGGAAATGTTTTTCAAAAGCAAAGCACATAGTCATCATTTCAGGAGCTGGTGTTAGTGCGGAAAGTGGTGTTCCAACTTTCAGAGGAGCTGGAGGTTATTGGAGAAAATGGCAAGCTCAGGTTGGTAATGTTTCCAGAACACCAAAAGTCTCCTCTGAATGAGCCATACCAGAGTCTGACTCAGAACCTACACAAGTACCTGAAAACTGGAGGGAAATGTTTTGATTTTGCCATCAACGCAGAGTTCTCATGATTAAGATCTAAACTTCAAACGAGAATGACTTACTGTCTAGATATGTATAGATTGCATTTATTTGCATAACATTTCAGTTTTTTCTAGTAATTGTGTTAAAGTGAAATCAGAAAACTGTAGTTAGCATAATTCTGTCTGTGCCTTTCCTGGTCAGCCCCAACCTCAGACAACCACTGCTCCTTTTTCACCATATGGACTTGTCTCTCTTGGAAAAGGAAGCATACTTTAAAATATATATACTGGGAGTGCCAAAAAAATACGTACACATTCTAAGAGATGCTATCTGTGTATTACTTTTTGAAGTACTTTTCAAAAGTGTTTGGACACTGATGGTAACCACTTTGAGCACCTCTTGTAATTGCAGACGCCAAAAGGTATATATTGAGTATTGTGATTTTAATACAGATTTTTGCTTTCTTAAAATGTGTATACTTTTCTTGGCACTCGCTGTGTGTGTGTGTGTGTGTGTGTGTGTGTGTGTGTGTATACACATATATATATTTAACATATTCTATTTATATATGTACTTTTAAAATATGTGTAGTTGTGTGCATGTATAGACATGTGTATGGACGAGGGAAGAACCCCCATAAACCGGAATTAACTTTTGGAGAGTGGGTCCCTGGTAGTACAGGCTTCTCCTGCTGTGTAAATGTTCTAGGAACCCATTGGTATCAGTGTACCAGCGAGTACACCAGCGAGAGTTGTTGTGAGAGGCTGTGCTTGGCTTCAGTTAATTTTTTTTTTGAGATTCTTTCAGTGCATTTGCCCCTTTCATAATGGGTGATATATAAGCACACCTGCCCACACCGGGCTGAGTGTTCATCAGTTTTTGAACAAAGATGGTATGACCCTGGTGCCCACCCTCCGTATTTACCTGGTCTCACTCTGAGCGACTTTTTTTGTTTTCCCAGATGAAAAAAGTCCTCAAAGGGAAACGTTTTGTCATGGTGGAAGAGGTGAAACAAAAAATGGCAGAAACACTAAAAGGCATCAAAATTGACACGCTCAGAAACTGTTTTGAGCAGTGGAAAAAGCGTCTCAATAGATGTATTGCATCAAACGGCGAGTATTTTGAAGGTGACTGAAGTTTAAATATGTAAGAATAAATACACAATTTTTTTATAAACAAATTCAGGGTTTTTTTTGGTCTCCCTCATATATATATGTGCATGTGCAATTGTGTGTGTGTGTGTGTGTGTGTGCGCGCTACAGTTATAGTCATATAAACTGAGTGTCTTAACTATGGCCATTATACCTCAGTTGGGCATTCTGCATTGCATGTTTTTCCTGGGTATACCTCAAAATGAGATTCACTTCATGTATTTTGGGGCTCTGTGCAAAAGTAGATCAACCCAGAATACCTTCCTGCTTATTACTTTATTTTCTTGAGAGGGTGAATGGGATAGGTTGTGTTATCCCTGCCTTATCATTGGGGAAATCAAGACTGATTTCTCCTAGATCCCAGGTGAGCCCCAAGGTCAGGACATAGGCTGGTGCTCAGGTCCCGCCTCACATCCACTCTTG
Source organism: Carlito syrichta (assembly GCF_000164805.1). Classification (NCBI taxonomy): domain Eukaryota; kingdom Metazoa; phylum Chordata; class Mammalia; order Primates; family Tarsiidae; genus Carlito; species Carlito syrichta. The sequence goes on along the minus strand of NW_007246634.1, from coordinate 298,202 downwards.
TTTGAACCTAACACTGCTCTGCTAGCCTGCGCCATCCTGAAACTGCCCACCTTTTTTCTTGAGAGGAAAGGACCTGCGCCACCACCCCAGGGCTCAGGGTCCTGGCTGCCTCTCCTTCCCTGACCCTTACCTCCTTTTCCACCCCCAGGACCTGGCGACTCCTCAGGCCTTTGCCCACAACCCGTCCCGGGTGTGGGAGTTCTACCATTACCGGCGGGAGGTCATGCAGAGCAAGGAGCCCAACCTTGGGCACCTTGCCATTGCTGAGTGTGAGGCTCGGCTGGGCAAGCAGGGCCGGCGGGTCATGGTCATCACCCAGAACATCGATGAGCTGCACCGCAAGGCTGGCACCAAGAACCTTCTGGAGATCCATGGTGAGGGACTCTCAGCCTCATGAGGGGAGGGGAACTGGACTTTGAAACCCATGTCCTGCTGTTTCACCATGACTCCGACTCCCTCCCTCCCTGCTGGATACCTGTCTCATCCCCCAGGATGCTGTTTCATCTCCTTCAGGGCCACGTTGGTGCTCTGTGGCACCTGAACAGCTGCCTTTGGTGATGAGTCCACTAGCACTATTCACTTGGTATTTCCCGCATCCTTGCTACTCAGAGTGTAGTCTGAGAGCCAGCAGCATTGACATCCCCTGGGAGCTTGCTGTAAATACAGAATCTCAGGCCCCACTGGGACCAGTGAATTAGAATATGCATTTTCTTGAGAGTCTAAGTGTGTGCCCATCACACTGGAGAAGCACTCATCTATACAGCTGCAGAACCTCTCTCTGTAAGGGGCCGTTGTGCTGTAGACAACGTCTTGACTGAGCTGAAGGGAGCAGGAGGTCTGACCCATTGGACAGCTGGGGCTTAGCAGACTCCAGTGTGGGGAGACATCAGCATCCTGAGTGTCCCTTCACTTTCCCTGTATCCCCTGTGGGCACTATCCACAGAGGCCATGCTTCTGCTCCGCTCTGCAGCTGTAGGGAGCTGTGAGTTCAGTGCCCTTCTTTGAAGCAAGCCCACTGAGTGTGTAATGTTGGGGAAGTTTGTCTGGGGTCCTTCTGGCTTTCCTCTTCTGTCCTGGGTGACCCCACCCCTGCCCTCTTGTCTTCTGCCTCCTCTCATCTCTTGGTTCTCTCCAAAAATTGAATACATCTATTCATACATGTGCATCATGGGTGAACTAGGGTTTCCCCCAAGGTCGTTTGCTTTTAAAAGTCTACAAAACTTCAAACCCAAGGAATGTATTTCTCAGTGTAGAATTTTTGAAGCAGTGCCCCAGTGAAGGGTGCCTGTTTTTGAGTGTGTGCACTGAAGTGCCTGCTTTGACCTAGGCTCAAGGTCATCCTGATGAGGAGAAGTCTACTGGATCCCATCTCTTTTTTGTGTCCCAGAAACAGTCAGCCACCCATTAACCAAGTGTCTTCCTGGTGCCTATGTCTCCTGGGTCTGGGTTTTCCTCACTTCTCTGCAACATCAGAATGTAGCATGTCACTGCCATGCATAAAACTGAGATGATAGTGCCTATCTTACAGAGCTGTTGTAAGGACTAAACATGACCATATATGCGTATTAGGTGGGACTTTGTAAAGTTGCATCTAATGATGAGAACTCTCTTCTAACTTAGGTTAAAAAAAAAAAGAAGCAAACCCTTAATTCATCAGACCGAAGATGATGTCAATTTTTAGATGCATTGTTTTTTCTAATGTGACACTTAGAAAGAATATAATCTGCCTAAACCATGGTGCTATTTTATTATTCCTTAGTCCTGTTCTTTTGTAATTATAGAAAGGGCTTGTTAAAACTTTTTTAGACAACAATTTTTAGAATTGATATTATTATTTGTTTACATACACAAAACAAAACATGAGCACAATAACTTGTTAAGCTACTTCTCATTCAGGTCTTCTGAGTGACTGAGAGCATGGACACTTGTGTTTTCCACTCGGTGTCATGCTCTGACCTTGGGAGATGGATGGTACAGCATTTCCTGAAAGAATGCCCCTCTGTTATTGCTGGGATTTTTCTCCAAGCTCCTGACACACATCTGCAAGTTTGATATTGGGCCTTTCTTGATCTCACCAAAAGGTGTCAGTGGAAGGGTAATAGGCAACAACGCAAATCCGTTTTCCTTTGTGAAATAGTCCTGAAATGGTTTGTTTGCTGAAATGTCCAGCATTTGTGTTTGCCCAGTTAAGCCACTGAGAATAACAACCAAGCTATCCCACTTTTGATTCATCAATATTTTCCTTCAACAAGTCTGTGTGGGCCGGTGTGGTGACTCGTGCCTATAATCCCAGCATTTTCGGAGGCTGAAGCAGGATTGCTTGAAGCCAGGAGTTCGAGACCAGCCTAGACAACACAGCAAGGCCATATCTCTAAGAAATATTTTTAAAAAGTAGCCAAGTGTGGTGGTGCATGCCTGTAGTCCTGGCTACTCTGGAGGCTGAGGCAGGAGGATTGCCTGAGCCCAGGAATATGAGACTGCAGTGAGCTGTGATCGTGCTACTGCACTCTAGTCTGGGCAACACAGCAAGAACCTGGCTCTAAAAATAAAATAAACTGAAGTATGAAAACTAAATTATCTTGTACATGTTTAGACATGGAGACGATTGCTTTTGATTTTACTAAATTCTGGACTTGCTTAATGTGTACTTTTTAGGTAGCTTGTTTAAAACTCGATGTACCTCTTGTGGAGTGGTGACTGAGAATTACAAGAGTCCAATTTGTCCAGCTTTATCAGGAAAAGGGTAATTATACTTCACTACAGAATAAGTATATGTTGTTTTATTCCTTAAGTTGAACATAAATGTGAGGAAATTGAACATTAATCAAAGATTCCCATAGATATTTATGAACAATAAGACTAGACACAGAATAGCTGTGTGATAAAAGACATAATTTTCTCACAACATACAGTAAGTGAAAACCACAAAGTGCCAAACTATGTACAGCTTGATCCCAATTTTATGTAAATGTACGTGCGCGTACACACCACACACACACACACACACACACACACACACACACACACACTCACACACACACATACACACTCCATGTTTGTGTCCTTGTATGTATTATAGTTAAAAGACCAGAAGAAAATACAATAAAATGTTAACAGGGATTTTTAGGAGTAGGGGGATTATGAGTAATTTTTGTTTCTTTTTTATATCTTTCTGAATTTTTCCAACATTTCTGTGATGAATATGTACTATTATTAGAATTAGGAAGCAATTTGGGAATAGATTCAGAATACTGAGAGAATTTCTACTGGGCCATTTTAAACAGTATAAATTATATAGGTACTATATAAATGTCATTGCCAAAGATTCAAATGATGACAGGCAAATCATGAAGCCCCTCCTTGCTACAGCACCCGGCTACTCTAGCCTCTTCCACACACAACTTCCCTCTCTGGAGGTACAAGCACTGGTAATTAAGGGCTTGGGATCCATTCATCTAGTCCTCTTCCTGGCTCCGGTTGTCTTAAGGATCACATCCTCTTCTAAGTGAGCATGTGTTAATTAGGAGTTTTGTATCACATACTGCCAGGCAAATATACAGATTTATTGGGTTATGTTGTTTCTTTGTTTTTGGATTATGCCGATGACATTTTTTCTTTTCTAATATCATTTACTTCAGTGCCCCAGATCCAGAAACTCAAGATGCCAGAATCCCAGTGGGTAAACTTCCCCGGTAGGTAGAAACTTTGATTTGTATTTTGTGTTCTAGGTTGCAAAAAAGGAAAATTAGAATCAAAACCTAAACTTTTTTGGTGAGTTGCTTCTTAAATGCACAAATATACAAACTAGCCTTGACCTCTCAAACCAAAACCAAAAGGATGAACCAAACCAGGGTGAAAAGCACAGTTTCTTTGCAGTCCCTTTTTTGCCTTGTATTGTGGTGGAATCTTTTGAGGTCTGGAATGTTTCTGAAATTGACATACGGCAGGTGGTTATCCAGTGTATAAAAAGTAGAGACGCTGGCATCCTGTAACTGGTCAATAACACCACCAGTATTACTAATCCAGAGTTAGGGGGGCAATAAAAGGTTTTGCAAAGGTGAAGTTATTTTTGTAGATTTAAAAAAAAATTAGGAAGATTTTTATGCCAATTTTTCAAAAACTAGATTTTAGAAGAGCACTAATTCCATGAGATGTTGATAGGCATTACTTAAAACAAAAAAAGATATTATGTACCCAAACAAATATGGAAACATTAGACTAAACAAAGTTAAAATAAATTTGCTTTACTGCAGGACTTCTCAAAGTATTAATTGGTTGAAATCCATTGTTGGTTTCTTAAAAGTGGTTATAGGCTGGGCATGGTGGCTCAGTGGTTATAGGCTGGGCATGGTGGCTCAGCCTATAATCCTAGCACTTTGGGAGACTGAGGCTAGAGGTTTGGCTGAGCCCAGGAGTTTAAGACCAGCTTGGGCAACTTGGTGGGACCTCGTCTCTACAGTTAGTCAAAAAATAGGCTGGGCGTGGTGGCATGCGTCTGTCGTTCCAGCTACTTGAAAGGCTGAGGCTGAAGGATCAACTGAACCCAGCAGGTCGAGGCTGCGGTGTACATGAGCTTGCCACTGCACTCAGCCTGGGCAACAAGAGTGAGACTCCAACTCAAAAAAAAAAAAGTGGTTATAATGTGTAGATTAATGCTTCACTGACTTATTTAACCACAGAACTCTTTTTATTTTTTGTATATATGAGTTTTCATTGCTAAAGTTTCCATCTGAAAGAATAGGGAGTCCTGAGGGATTCCTATGATGTAGGAGATTAATGTGATGAACAGGGTGTTGGGGGAAGTGATTTTGGGAGGTGTGTGGAACTTGACCCAGAGTAGGAAGGAGTGAAAGAGACAAGGGTTTTTGGTAATGTACACTGAGCTTGGCTGCAGACTGGTCCAGAGAGGGGTGAATCTAAGAGAAAATGAAAGGAGGTGGCTGATGAAATTAGGGGACGATTAGGGTGTCGGAGGCAAATGTCAGTCCAGGATTACTCCCGGGTCTAGGTAACTGTGAGCACAGCTGAGCCTAAGAGTATGATGAATAACTGGGAAAGAGAAAGCTGTTAGAAGGAAAATGCCAAGCATAGCTTAAGCAACATGTCAACACACTAAGTCAGTGAACACAGGCAAGAGAAAAACTTAACAAAAACAGTTAAACTCCATACTTTGTAGCCAGGGAAAGTTTACACGAGCTGGAAGGAAGGGGACAGGAATAAGGATCCAAGGTGAACCATCTGGACTGACTCAGTTTGGAGTGGCCCCTAGCCTCCCTCTGGTTCACTTGGGCAGACCTGGTAGAGCCTGGCTCCAGTTGGCTTAAGGATCTCGTTCTTCCAGGTGTGAAGTGCCTGGGTGTGGGGGCTTACTACGGCCTCACGTCGTGTGGTTTGGAGAAAACCTGGATCCTGACATTCTGGAGGAGGTTGACAGGGAGCTTGCCCTCTGTGACTTATGTCTAGTGGTAGGTCACGTCCTTTCCCAATCCTTGGGATTTTCTGAAACACTGAAGACTGTCTGGAGCTTGCTATTGTTTCCATCCTCCCTTCCTCTCCCCCTGCCTCCCTCCCTCTACTTCTTCTGTCCTCTCCCTCTCCTTGCTCTTTTTCCTTCCTCTCCTTAAAATACGTGTTGAGAGGTCTTGTATCCACAGAAAAACTAAGAAACAGTGAATAAGAATTGATCTTAAAATATAAGGTGATGCAAGACCATGTTTTGAGCATCCCAGACCCTTCTCCCTCACCCCCACCAAAAAAAAAGGAAAATATTTTTGGGTCAGATTTTTAAAATAATACATGTATTTAAATTTAATTGAGAAAATGCAAAAACATATACAATTATAAAGAGAAAATTAGAAATCACTCATAATTCCACCATCCAGAAATAGTCACTTTTAGCAGTTTGGCATGTTTTCTTCTAGATCAGGGTGAGCAGACTGTGGCCTGTGGGCCAAATATGGCCTGCTACCTATTCTTGTAAATAAAGTTTTATTGGAACACAACCATGCTTCTTCTTTGCACTGTCTGTGGCTGCTTTCACACTACAATGGCAAAGCTGAGAACTCATGGCCGAGACTGTATGGCCTGCAAAGCCTAAAACATTTACTGGCCCCTTTCAGAAAAAGTTTGCTCACTCTGATCTAGATCTTTTCTTATGCAGATGTACACATATTGATTAAAATTCAAAAATGAGTTCATGATGTATACTCTGTTTGGAAACTGCTGGAGTCAAGTGGCAATTCTCTTAGCATATTCTGTGTCAGTACATCCAAGTTTATGTCATCTTTTAATTGACTGCATGATGTTCTATATATAGGTAGAAAATGATGTATTCAGTGAATTCTTTACTGCTAAACATTTGGGCTATTTCAAGTATTTATATTTTAAGCAAATATGTGGTGAATATTGTTAGATATAAATCTTAGCATGTTCTTCAAATTATTTCCCTAGGACAAATTTTCTAGAAGTGGAATTAATTGAACAAATTGTGTACATGTTTCAGAATTTTCTTAATATGGTTTTAGAAGCAGAGGCACTTTCTCTTGGTGCATATTCATTCAGGTAGTATTCACTGAGTACTTCCCAGTGTCAAGTATAGTATCAATCAGTCTTCATGATGGATTGTTAAATGAGAAAAGCTGGTTTACAAAACATGTTCCATTCCTGTAAGTATGTTTATAAGCATATATTTATAAGAAAAAACCCCAAAAGGTTATACATCAAAACAGTAACAGTGTTTATCTTGGGATAATGGAATTATGGATGACATGTATATGTTTTTTCTTTGTGTTTTCTAACTTTAAAAAAAGTTATGGGTCATTTACATAATTTCAGAGAGCAGAAATAAGAACAGAACTACACCCCAAAACATGTTGATTGAGACCTTTCCTCCCACTCTTCATAACTCTCCTTTTCATATTATGTGTTCTTCCCAGTTTTAGTGATTGGCCGAAAAAACACCTCTAACTTTCTCTTGGCCCCTGGTCTTTCTCCATTTTATCTCCTCCAGCTTGGCTTTCCTTATACCAGCAACCACAGACCTGCCTGAGTTTTTGTATGGTTTTCTGGGGGGGAAAAACAGCCCTTTCTCTCCTTAATGTAGCCATTTGTCCATCTCCATGTGCTTGTCTTGTAGGTCGGCACTTCTTCTGTGGTGTACCCAGCAGCCATGTTTGCCCCCCAGGTGTCTGCCAGGGGCGTGCCAGTGGCCGAATTTAACACAGAGACCACCCCAGCCACAAACAGATTCAGGTACAGGGATAACCTGGTGGGAGATGGGAGGTGTTGGACAGGTTTGGACACAGTCATCTAAACAGAGTTTACCTACTGTTGTAATTTTTTAAAAACGACACAGGTTTTATGTTTTCATGTTTGGGCTATAGTTGCTTTTATGGAAAAACACAATATCATTCACTATAGACTAAGGTAGCTATGTCTTTTTATGTGGGATTTGCCATAGGGCTTTTGCTTTTTCACATTTTGAGAACTCTTCTTGCTTCTTGAAGCTTTGTTTTCCATTTGTATTTTTAAAGTCGGCTAAAGTATTTTAAAATTGATGTAAGTCACCAGAATGCTTATCAAATAGGCCAGGGAAATGTTCATGTAGAACTTCATCACCTGCTGTTCTTACTGTGTATGCTCTGGGCAAATTTTTCTTTGGTCTAACCACCAAAAATATTTGTATTTGTTACTATATTATGACACTAATCCTGCTTCCCAAGTTTGTGTAGAAAGTGTAGGTATCTTTTTGCAGCAATTGACAAATGGATCTTAAGATTCATATGAAAGGCAGGGGACTCAGAGTAGCCATAGCAAAATGAAGAGTGAAGTTGAAGAACTCACAATTTCCAATTTTAACACTTATGGCAAACGTACAGTAACCGAGACAGTGTGGCACCAGCATAAGGATTAGCATATAGAATCAATGAACTGAATTGAGAATCCAGTAAAAAAAAACCCTCACCTTTATGGTCAGTTGAGTTTTGAAGAGTGCCAAGGCAGTTTGGTGGGGAAATATAGTCTTTTCAAGAAATGATGCTGGATAAACACATGCAAAAGAATGAAGTTGGACCCCTTTGTCACCCTAAACACAAAAAGTAACTCAGAGTGGATCATGGACCTAAATGTCAGAGCAAAAACTACGAAATTCTTAAAAGAAAGCATAGAAGTAACCCTTTGTTACCTTGGGTCAGTTAAAACTTTCCTAGTTATAACCCCAAAAGCATTAGTAACATAAGAAAAATGGATAAATTTGACTGTATAAAAATTTAAAACTAATGTACTTCAGTGGATACCATCATTTAAATTAAAATACCACCCACAAAATGGGAGAAAATATTTGTGGCTCTAATATTTGGCAAGGGATTTGTATCTAGAATAAAAGAACTCTTGAAACTCAATAATAAAAAGATAAATAATCTAATTAAAAAATAGGCCAAAATATTTGAAAGGAATTTCTCTAAATATATCCACATGACTAGCAAACATATTGAAATGATGTTCAACATCATTAGGCAATAGGGAAATACAATGAGATACCACTTCACAACCACTAACATGGTCATAATTTTTAAGATAAAGGAAAATAAGTGTTGGTGAAGACATTGGAACCCTCATACATTGCTGGTGGGAATGTATAGTGGAGCAGCTACCTTGAAAAACAGTGAGTTACCATATGACCCAGCAGTTTCAGTCCTAGAAATGCAAACATACGTTTACACAAAAAATTATACACAAATGTTCCTAGCAGCTTGTTGATGGAAAAAGTGGAAGTAACCTAAATATTCATCAACTGATGGATAGATAACCAAAATATGATAAGTTTGGACAAGGGACTATTTTTTAGCCATAAAAAGAATGAAGTACTGATACATGCTACAATATGAACAAACCTTAAAAACATGCTAAGTGAAAGAAGATAGTCATAAAAGGCCATATATTGTATGACTGCATTTATATGAAATATTCAGAATAGGCAATTTAGAAGGTGGATTAGTGGTTGTTTTAGACTGGGAAGTAGAAAGGAATGTGGAGTGAGTGCCTATGGGTACAGGTTTTCCTTGGGTTGATGAAAATGTTCAGAAGTTGATTATGGTGATGGTTGTACAATTCTGTGAATATACTAAAAAACACTAAATTATACATTTTAAATGTGTGGATTGTATGTGAATTAAATCTTAATAAATCTGTAATATAAAAAATTAAGATCAGCCTAGGCAACATGGTGAGACCTTGTCTCTATGAAACATCGAAAAATTAGCTGGGCGTGGTAGCATGTATCTGTAGCTCCAGCTACTCAGGAGGCTGAGGTGGGAGGATCACCTGAACCCAGGAGGTTGAGGCTGCAGTGAGCCGTGATCTTGCCACTGCACTCCAGCCTAGGTGATAGTGTGAGACCCTGACTCAAAAAAATAAAAAAATAATTAAATTATCTTCTAACTTATCCAATAAAAAATAGCCATTGAGCCAGGCTCGGTGGCTCAGCCTGTAATCCCGTGCCTTTGGGAGGCTGAGGTGAGGGGATTGCCTGAGCCCGCGGGTTCGAGACCCGCCTGGGCAGCGAGACCTCATCACTACAATAAATCAAAAAATCAGCCAGGCGTGGTAGCGCATACCTGTAATTCCGGCTACTTGGAAGGCTGAGGTGGAAGGATCACAGGAGCCCAGCAGGTCAAGGCTGCGGTGGCTGGGAGCGTGCCACTGCACTCCAGTCTGGGCGACAGAGTGAGACTCCAACTCAAAAAAAAAAAAAAAATAGCCATTGGACCTCCCACTGATTTTATTATGGCACACATGTATAGCAACAGGGCCACTTAGCATTATTAAAAGTAATTTCAGAGCAGGTGATTCAAGCCTCTTGTCTGCTTGAAAGACCACCAGAAAACTCCAAGAGGGATAAACTTCCTGAGGTGGGATAGGAGCTACATCCCCAGTTGGATTATTCTTCTCGTAGTTTATTTCCAGTCTTCTGGTCTCCATCTCAGCCTTGATGATTATAAAGAATTAAAGCAAATCATCATCACAGAAAAGTAAGAAAATGCAGATATAGTGAAAAAGGAGAAAATAAAACAGGAGTATTTCCACACCCAAGTTCAGAGTTGGCCTCCACCTCCTGTGCCACAGACTGACCAGCAGCGGCTTGGCATCTGCATACGGCCATGTCTTCATGTAAGAGAAGACTGAACTTGGCTGTCCTTCCTGCAAATTCAGAAGAAGCTTTTGGCATGTAATATGAGATTGGACAGTTAAGTTCATGAACTTATCCTAGAAAAAGTGCTACATACCTCAGTGCTGAATATCACTATAGTCACCTTTGAAGCACTCCCCTTGGGAAGCTATGCACTGATGCCAGACCTGGTCCACCCGTCAAAGCAATTTTGAAACTATTTTTTTTTTTTTAATGGCCATCAGAGCTGTCATCACGAGAATGTCAGTTTGAATTAGAGCAATGAACAAACATTACATTTCTTGTTAAACTTGGCAAGATTGGAAGTGAAATCAAGAACGTGTTAGTCCAAGTTTATGGGGATAGGATAATGCCATGGAGAAAATGTCAGTGGACAAATGAATTAAACGTTTTCCTAAGGAGACAGAAAGCATCAGAGAGGTTAGGATGGCTAGTCACGAGCAGAACTGATGAAAATATTGCAGAGATTTGGGGAGTTGTATGTCAAAATTGTTGGCTGACTGTGAGAGAAGCACAGCAGATCAAGTAAACATTGATAGAGAAACAGGAAAATCTTACCTGATAATCTTGGTGTGAGAAAGATGTGTGTAAACATCTGTCTATAGAAATGTTAAATGTACATGCTTGTGATGAAGCTATTTAGCTGCTGAGAATTTATCCTACGAACATACTTCATTTAAGTACATGAGGATGTTCACTGCTTTGTTCTCTGTAAAAGCAAAATGATTCAAATCCAAACAACTGAAGAAGTTTACATAAAGTGTGGGACAGCTTAGTACAGAACACTATTGAGTTGTTAAAACTGTGAGGTAGATCTGTGTAAAGCAAGAGAATAAAATATGCAATTAAAGTGAATAAAGCAAATTGGAGAGCAATTTGCAGAGCAACTTAGAGAACAAGTTGAAGAACTTAAGGATATATATGTGTGTATGTACACTTGATCTATTAAGAGAATTTCTAGAAGGACAATCAAGAAAATAATAAAAGCAGTGATCTTAGGTCTAGGAATGGAGAGTGTTCCTAAACGATGAGATAACAAATTGTTCTGTTGTTTTGAATATTAAAAAAAAAAAAGAAGGGTGTGTGTAAAAATGATCCTGAAGGAGCTCTTGCATCATGACGATGCATGAGCTCACACAGCATTGTTATGAGGGAGTTTTTAGCCAGAAAACAAATAACTATATTGGAACATCCTCCCTACTCACCTGATTGGCCCCCAATGACTTTTTTCTTTACCTGAAGATAAAGGAAATATGAAAGGAAGGCATTTTGATGACATTCAGGACATCAAGGGTAATCTGATGACAGCTCTGATGGCCAGAGAAAGAGTTCCAAAGTACTTTGACAGGTGGGCTAGGCATTGGTGTCAGTGCATAGCGTCCCAAGGGGAGTACTTCGAAAGTGACCATAGTAATATTCAGCAATGAGACATGTGGCACTTGTTACTTGTCGGATGAGTTCGTGAACTTAATTGTCAGGCCTTGTATATTATTTTTGCTCAAGTCGAGCCTCCTTAAACCACAGACCAGCTTCAGCAGCTGCTGTTTCTTCAGCCAGAATTCTTCTGCTTCATGTTGTCTTGAAACCCTGTGATGTCTTCGTTCAGACAAACAGGCTGCTTGCTAGCTAGAAACTCTTATCAATTTGTCAGGCTACTCACTGACCAGCACTGATTACAGAACTGTCATCTGGTTTTGACTTTTTTGGGGAGCACCTTCTGTGGGGCTGCCTGTAGCACTAAGTCAGAGGATTTTCCCAGAAGATTGTAACTGATCAGTGAAGCTAGCTGTGCTTTTATATCACAGTCATCAAAGCTGACATTTAGAAGAGAGGCCAGCAATCATGGTGTCTTATTCTACTCAATATTTCAAATGGGGAAAATATCTTTAGAGTGACTGAGAGTAGTGTTTAAACTCACAGTTTAACAATGGCAGAATTTTCTCTTATATCTCGTGTTTATCAGATTCTGATTGAACTCTATCCTAGGTCAAGGGTCAGCAAACTGCTGCCTGTGGGCCAAATTTGCCCACCACCTGTATTTGTAAATAAAGTTTTATGGGAACACAGCCATGCCATATATTTATGTGTTGTCTATGGCTGCTTTTGCAGTAGGACAGCAGAGTTGAATAGTTACAACAGAGAATATCTGGTATGCAAAGCCTAAAATACTTTGAGTAGTATTGAGACCCCAACTAAAAAAAAGAAAAAGAAAAGAGGTCTTCAAACATTGTTCATGTACACCTTTCATATTTTAGAAATTGACATCTAGCATTTTAAAAATCAGAAATAGTTGAAAAAGATGTGATTCTAAGTGCCTTAGAAATACTGTTAAAAATACAACTCCAGTATCATGATTTTAAAAAATTGTTTATTTTTTTCTCTTTATTTTATTTTAAAGATGTGGGGTGAAAGTCACGTTTAGGTACATAAGTGGTCGATGTCCAGGTGAAGTTTGGGCCTCCCACTGGTCCTCACTTCCCCTGGTTTAGGATCAGGTACCCTTAGTGATATTATGTGCCCCCCAATCTTGCAACCCCCCTGCCCCACGGTGTCCCACGACTGTGCTGCCCATCAAAAGTAGACTGGATAACAAAAATGTGGTACATATACATGATGGAATATTACATAGCCATAAAGAAGGATAAAAGTATGGACTTTGCAGCAACTTGGATGGATTTAGAGTCTATCATATTCAGTGACCTCTCACGAAAACAAAGAACTGAATACTATGTTTTCCTCATAAGTTGGTCCTGAACAGCATCATGGTTTTAAATGTATCCAGTCAAATCTGAAGGTCGTAGTATTTGATAACCACCTTCATCCATGTACAAAATAAATATACAAGCCTTTCTTTAATAGTTGGAACGGTCACATTTTTCTTTTCTCTTTGAACTCATCCCTCCATTACTGCTGCTACAGAAATTTATACTAATGTAATACGTTTTTATGCTTGACTTACACCTATACTTCTGCAACAAAATAGCATATGAATTATTAAATCTTTAAAATTTCCTTAAAATGTTAAAAATATTTTATTTGAAAATTCTTTGACTTATTACTATAGTAATCTGTATACATCGTTGTTGAAATAAGAAATAAATAAGTTTAGCTTAATTCTAGAACAGTAAAATTTTATTGGAAATGCATCTCTTAATAGATAAATGGAACATACATACACTTTTTGATGGGCTTATGTACTCATGGCTGAGTGTTACATGTTGTTAGAAGGAGACATTTCCTGTTCTAGGCCAGTCCACCTACAATCACCACAGACAAACCAGTAGTCTGTCAAGGTCAAGTTTATTGACTCAATGCAAGGAAAGATACTGCATCCTGGTGGAACTGTGGGCTATGTACCCAAACAAAGGAAAAGACAGAGTTATTATAGGAGGTGGGGTAGGGTACAGTCTAAGTGAAATTTAAGTGAAGCAGTTTCTGATAGACTTCACGCAACTAGCAGGTTGTTGTGTAAAGGAGTCAGCATCTGGTCTGGCTGGCAAAGTAGGCCAGGGTCCTCTTTTCTCAGAAATAGCAAAGTCATGATAGATGTGAAATGTTGTGTCCAGAAACCCCTTCTCTGAAGCTCTGCACCTGGGTTGGAAAACTCTGATACTTAGATCCTTAGGCACTGCAGGGGGCCAGCCCCTGTAAGTTTTGGGGAGATTTAGGAGGTCCCTTGGAAGGTGTGGCAGCTTGGGCGATTATTCTGGAGAAATAAAGAAAAAAAGAAAGGGGGGGGAGAAAGAAAGAGACTGGACTCTGTCTAGTGCAGAAGCCGATTCTGTAGTAGGGATAGATATTGAAAGAAAGATGAAGGGATAGATATAAAGAGGAAGAGAGAGAAAGAAAGAAAGTGGACAACTGTTCAGTGAAATGAGCAGAAGCCGTTTATTGAAAGTTACAGCAGGTATTTATCCCCAAATTTTACACAGACAGTCTCACAAGTCTTTCACATGAACACAAAGCCAGGTGCAGGAGGGGCGTCCCCCACCCACCAGATGTTTTCTCAGGTATGAGGAAGGACAAGCCCCAAGATTGTCTTATTGTTCCCTTTGCTAGTTAATGCTCTTCAAAAGCAGTGCAACAATCCCTATGAGCCTAATGATGTTCTGATAATCAATAACTTCGAAAGCTCACGCAATACCCATGATGACTAACTTAAACTTTATTACCTTTCTATTCTATGCTAATACTACTTACACAATGCTACGGAAGCTCTTAATTATAGCTTAAACCAATTCCTAAAGAATGTGGCCCAGTCCAAAGATCACGCTGGGCTCTATAGGATGTGGCCCAGTCCAAGGTTCACAGTGGGCCACTTTTTGGAGCAATAGACTACAATCTCTTAACAAAATGGCTATTTAAAGTCCTATATATCCTAATTTCTATGAAAGTTTCTAATTCCTGATCCTAATATATAAAGCTGATCATCAGCAACAAAGCTTCTAAAAATAAAACCCAAATATAAATTGTAAATGTACTAAGACCAAAACCACAATAGTAGAAAATGGAGACAATGAAATTTCTAAAGTTAACTGTATTCTTATTAAACCTCAAAATATCATAATTGATCATGCTTGAACTAACATGATTCCCTGATGTTAGCATGACCTATTCTACAATACTTTCTATGAATAAAATAAATTCAATTTCTATAATAGATAGAAAAATCCTACACTAACTGTAGCTAATGCCGGCCTAAAAGAATGCAGCCCAGTCCAAAGAGCGCCGGGCCCTCAGGAATGTGGCCCAGCCCAAGCTTTGTGCTGGGCCATTTCTGATAACTCTAGATAGTCATCTATACCATTGAAAAGCTGAAAACAGCTCTCCGTAAGTATATACTAATTCTACAAATATACTTTTAAATCTTATAAAGAGGCTTGTACCGTATAAAAGGCTCCCAAATGTGACCTGAATTTGAATTATATCTAATACCTAAGCCAAAACCACAGTTTATGGGAAACAGGAACAATGAGTTTCTAGAGTGAGCCATGCCTGTCACAGTCACAGAGCCTTCAGCTTAGATCAGCAGAGTTCCTTTAGGTTACTTGCGCTGCATGGTAAAAGGAGGAGGAAAATGGGGTCAACAGCTCCCGAACACATCCTAGCGGTCTTGGAGTCCACGGCCCTCCCTGATCCCTAACGCTCAGTGGGCCTCCGTGGCCAGCTCCCAACAAGGCTCCGAGGGATCTAAGTCATTTTTTACTGCTGTAATTTCAAGTAGCAACGTTTTTGATAGTTCATGATTTTAAAGAACAAAATTCTTCAGTGAGTGAAAAAAGCAGCAGTCACTCGAAGAAGGGAGTTAAGATACTTTGCACCTTATCCTGGGGTGGGGAAATATATTGTTTTCTATTAACCTTGTAGCTGGCTTTATCTGTGTCTTTTATTCCAATCTGAGGATTTGCTGGGCAGATTTTTACTAGCCAAACTAAATGTTACTTTTTCCATGTCAGCTGTAATTCTTAGTTTCTGCTTTTTTGTATTTGTCAGCACTGAGAGACCTGGTCTACCTAAACTCCAGGCAGGAAAGGAATTTTGTTATAGCATTGCCACTCTGATTTTGGACCACCTTCCAAGTTATGTGCCCAAATTCACATAGTAGTTTTGTATTACGTTAAGAGATCTGTTCATTGACAATTCTATCAGATCCTCTTTCAGCTTTATTGAAAGCAAGAATGAAACAGCCCTACTTGCTGGAGGATGTATTACCCAGCCTATGGAAACCACTTGTTTCCCGATATTCCAAATGCTGCTTTACTTAGCGCCCGATACGTTTCACACTCAGGGATAAGGCACCATTGTGAAATCTGGGATGGGCAAGGGGTCCAGTTTGCTTCTGAAGAATGGGAGCAGGGTGAATGCACAAAGGGGTACTTGAAAGTCACTTTTCTTAGGAAAGAGAAGAGGTGTAAGCTGAAGATCTGGTAACTCCCTAAAAGCCCCCTCCATGCCTGGCTGTAATTCCTGGATAACCACCATGCTGGCAAAGAGCCTTCTAGCAGCCAGTGCTCAGCATGCTGTGGGTGGCAGAGGGATTGGAAATGCCGTTTGGTCAGGGCTGCACATTTAGTGACACTCTGTTGAGGGAACAGAGTATTTTAGGGCTAAGGCAGCCATGATTTGTATTGTATCAGTAATAAGTAATGTGCATGATGAATTTCATTGAGGAAAATGCCTTTTCCATTTTTAATTGGGCTCAGCTGGTTTTCTTATTATTAATGCACTAGAAAGTCCTGCTTTTGTTTCTTATTCATAGTTTTTTCCCCCAGTCCTAAGTGTTTTTCCTTGATAGAAACAGAAATAATTGATTTTTCTTCTTTTTCTCTCTCCTCTTTCTCTTTTTCTTCTTTCTAACTATAAGAGGCTAGTCATAAAGTCCAGTGGATGATTTGAGAAGCTTATTGACTCAGCTGAAATCTTTACAGTCTTATGGTGTATGAGGGTTTTTCTCTTGTCCTCAGTACATGTGAATGCCGTTTTAACATACACACACACACACACACACACACACACACACACACACATAATTTTTTTTTCGAGTTGGAGTCTCACTCCACCGCCCGGCTGCAGTGCAGTGTCACGCTCATGGCCAGCCCAGCATTGACCTGCTGGGTGCCAGTGATCCTTCTGTCTCAGCCTTCCCTGGAACTACAGGCACATGCTTCCACACCCAGCTAATTTTTTGGTTTATTGAAGAGATGAGGTCTCGTCAAATTGCCTGGGCTGGTCTTGAACCCCTCGGCTCAGGCAGTCCACTCGCCTCAGCCTCCCAAAGTGCTGGGATTGCAGGCTGAGCCACCAAGCCTGGCCAATGTATATATATTTAACTTACAATTTCGGTGATGAGTTTGGCAATACAGTCAGAAAATATACTTTACCATCATGTTTCCTTCTACCCCCTAAAATAAAATTCTCATTGATAGCACATACATTCTAGACAATTGTTTCTCTAAATCCCTTAGTCACCAAGGCCCGCCCATAGTGAACTATTATAACTTGAGTTGTCAGAAACGATATGAAAGAGGTGAGCATAGAAATTCAAAATACCGTATTTATGAGAATCGGGATTTTACTTTGGATGTAATCTAAGAAATGGGTGCTTACTGAAGCAGTATATTAATTTTGCTAACCTGCTGCTCATAACTCTGCTGTATTTGTCTTGTCCCTTCTCTTTCAGGTTTCATTTCCAGGGACCCTGTGGTACGACTCTTCCTGAAGCCCTTGCCCGTCATGAAAATGAAACTATTTCTTAGGTTTCCTGGGGAAGGAAGCAATCATGGAATATCTCAGAACTAGGCCACAAACAGGAGAAACGGTCTTGTGGGCGGTGAACTGAATATTGGACGATCTACAATATCCTATGATTCCCTGGCTGGAATCAACCTGAGGGATGAGGGCTTAGAAGAAGCAAGAACAAACACATTTAGAAGTGAGAGAAATATAAAGTTAATGCATATTATTTGGTTTGGACTGAAATGTAAGATCTTTGATGTATTTGATTGGTTTTGTAAGAGAGTGAGACCATGTCTCTTTAAAAAAAGAGAAGATGCTACTCTAGATGTCTTTGTTGGGGGCTCTTTCTTTTCAGTGTTTACCTTGTTTGACGGCCTCACCTCAAGAAACATGTGATAGCTTACACAGGGACTCATGCAAAGGAAGAAAGAGAGAAGCAGCAACAAGGTAAAAAACCAGGATGAGAAAAAAGAACAATGCAAATATATGGACACTGAGGATAAACCCAGCTGCCTAAAGTTTAGCTCTGGCCATCTCAGCAGCCAAGGGAGAAAGGAAGAAGTGACAGTTCAGTATCATAAATACAGAAGCATAGCCCCTGTATTGTCTGCCAACCTTTCCAGACACTGAATTCTGAAGGGAATTTTTTCCATGAGACTTTAAAAAATGATGCCCTTTCTACCTAGGAGTAAAGTAGTAAAAATACAGTGCTTTCCTTAAACCCCACTAGCTAATTCAGCACTCAGGAGCTTTGGCATGCCTGCTGACTGGGAAGCTAGAGGACTGGAAGGCGTGGTCATCACTAACAACTATGAAGGTCGTATGTAACATAGTCCCTTGGATCAGGTGGGCTCCCAGAGCGATTAGGTACCTGGGCCACATCACCTCAGCTTCTTGTGAAATTGCATTGTGTTACACCTTGACTTTTGTAGAAATAGCAGCAAGACATTGCATATAAAACTTTAGACTGCATAATTTTTAATAAATCCCAAAGGTCCTTTGTGTGGGGAGGAGGGATGTGCGCACATAGCCCAATGGGGAGCCTGAGGAACCAGTCAGGGACACTGAGGGTTGGATTCATACTGGACATGGGTGGGTCAAGGGACAGACACCGAGGGGACTGGTCATTCCTGTAATAAGGTTTTGTACTACTTGTAATGCAGTTTTTATATATAAATACCATCGTGCACTTTTAAAATGTTTGTTGCTGGGCCATTCCAGGTTAACTTTACGCATTTTTCTATTGTTGGCTACACTGTCTTGGAGTCTGTTATATTTCTGCTTTGTAATTTCTGTCTGGCTAAGGCCCAGAGGTTTCATATTTCTTTCCAGCTCCTGTCATAACCAGAACTTTGGTTCCAACAGCTTTTCTCATTCATGTGTTTTGTCATTTTGTTCCTTTTTGGTTTTGTTGTTTTTAAATTGGTGATTCTAAATCAGAAGAGATGACAGGAGAACGTACAAAATATATGTGGGATAGAATTATTCAACTTGGCATATCTATCAAATGATAGGCCTTAGAAATAAAATGACAACAAGATCTGGACCTTGGCCTCAAGGAGTTCACAGAATAGTTGGAACAACCATCATGTAAACTATTACACAGCGCGGGAGCTACAGAGATAAAAATATGTGCAAAGTTCCGAGAAGAGTGCAGTTAGAGACGAGTAGAGTAGGAGTGGAGTGGATGTCAAGGCGCTTGAAGTCAGCCTGAGTAAGAGTTTTTGAAAAAAGAAAACCAGAATTGTCTTTTGGAGGGCAGGCCCCTTATAGTACAGGCTTCTCCTGCTAGGTAAGTGTTCTAGGGACCCATCAGCATCAGTGTACCAGGTAGCATCGTTGTGAGAGCCTGCATTCGGCGTATTTTTTTATTTTTCGAGATTCTTGAAGACGCCTTTGTCCATTTCATGGTGGGTGATTTATGAGAGCAGCTGCCCACACTGGGCTGAGTGTTCAGCAATTTTGGACCCAAACCAGCATGACCCCCATGCCTCACCCTCCTTATTCACCTGGTCTCTTACGAGGGACTTTTTGTTTCCCCGATGAAAAAAGACCTCACAGGGAAACGTTTTGCCAATGTTGTAGAGGTGAAACAAAAACATGGCAGAAGTACCAAAAAGTATCAAAATTGACAAGTTCAAAAACTGTTTTGAGCAGTGGGAAAAGTGTCTCCATAGGTGTATTGCATCAAACGGAGACTACTCAGAAAGCGACTCAAGTTTAAACATACACAAATTTTTATACATAAATTCCGGTTTTGGGGCCCCCCCTCGCATAAAAGTTCTACACAGGGGTTGCACGCCAGTAGAAGAAACAGCATAGCACAACTGCACGAAGGATTTGAAACAGCTTCGTTTGTTTAAAGAACGATGACGCACGGTGTATCGTATCATGGGTGGGAGGAGACAGGCCCGGCGATCACCAAGGGCCGTGTATGTCAAGAAACAGGGCGCCCGGGAAGAAGCGTGTGTGTGGCTGTACCGCAGAGCTAGGGTGCGCTCACAAGGCACGGTGGCGCCTTCTTTCAGCTGACGGCGGCCCCCGCCGGGCCGGCCGCTGCCCCCGGCGCCCTCCCGGCGGCCGG